>NW_026898011.1:0-41167 GCF_033153095.1 Gastrolobium bilobum | reverse complement strand
AATACAATCCTTCAGTCCTTTCACTGACATGGCACACCAGTCCTTTCACTGATGATTTTATCAGTCCTTTCACTGATTTCACATATATCAATCCTTTCACTGACATGGCACACCAGTCCTTTCACTGATGATTTTATCAGTCCTTTCACTGATTTCACATATATCAGTCCTTTCACTGATGACATGTTTTCATCATTCAATGGTACATTAGCCCTTTCACTAACCATACCATCTTCACTCTCACTTCATGACTTACTTTTTAAGGAATTATTCCTTTTTTTAAAAACAAATTTTTATCTGGGTGCTTCCAAGAGTCACTGCTCTTAGGAATTATTCCATTAAGAAGCCCCGTATCCACTTATTCTCCTATTTAGAGAATTTCTTCGCTAATAATTCACATCCATCTTAAATGCAATTTCATATAACATAAACTCACAAGAACAATCATTTTCACACCCTCATGCAATAGTCTTTTATTCTTTGCCTCAATACATTAACATACAATCAGGCATAACTATGCATGTTATCAGACTACTTTTCTTTGTTATACCTTCACCTCCTAATGGTTTTTAGCCGTAAGCTAAACCTAGAGGTTTACAGTTTGGTTCATAATTCTAGCTTTCCATTTCATTAATTCTTTTGTTAACTTTAACTTTTGTGGTTATAGAGCCTACGCTCCACTTGATCAGACTAACGTCAAATCTGTCAATTCAACACAATGTTCACTCTCACAGACATTGCATGCATCATCAAGAATACATCACTCACATGCATGCATTACACTTTATGCAACAACATGTCTATCATCATTACACTGGGTGGACAATTCACAAGAAAGAAATTTTCAAATCATACCTTCAACTTGCCTGAGAGTTTCCTCCCCATCATGTGGCTCTAAGGTATAATCTTGACCTCCTACTCGAGATCCAACAATTGCGTGTACATTTGAAATCCGATCAGTCCTAGTAGGACATACATTAGCAAAGTGACCCAGTTGGCCACATTTGAAGCACGACTTTGTTTCGTACCAACATGTGCCTCTATGTGTCTTCCCGCAGGTGTCACATTTAGACAGGGGGAATTCACTCACAACTATCTCTCCTTGGTTTCCTTTTCTCTTAAATTTATCATCAGATTGCTTCGCTTGCAATTTCTTCTTTCCATTCTTGTCATCTATTTTCTTATTCTTTTCTAAAGTAGAGTCAGTTGCTCCACTAGCACCTGACGCTTGTGTCCCAGAAGACTTCTTGCTCTTTACCACATTATAAACTTCTTCTACTCTCCGGCATTGGTTCACAAACTTGCTAAACTCTCGGATATCACAATTAGACATCTTCCGAGACATTTTCTCATTCAGACCCCATTGAAATTTAGAGGTCATCTCGGCCGGAGTAGGTAAGGCTCTCCCATAATTAGCATATTTCACCAATTCGTTGAATTTAGCAAAATATTGGTCAATTGACATCGACCCTTGCTTTAGATCATTGTACTCGTTCTGCTTCTGCTCCCTAGCCTCCCTAGGGAAGTAGTTGTCCAAGAATAACGTCTCGAACAACCGCCAGGTGATTTCCCGGCCTTCAGCTTCTAAGGGCTGCACTGTATTGGTCCACCAATCTTCCGCTTCCTCTTCCAGCATATAAACAGAGTAAGCCAACTTCATTACGTCAGGGCATCTCATCACCCTGAATATTTTCTCCATCGCTTGGAGCCACTTTGCAGCCGCCATTGGCTCATAACCTCCCTTAAAAGAAGGAGGTTTGTGTTTTCGGAAGGCCATTAATCTCCTTTCCTCCATTTCATGATCACCGACATTTTCAACTTGAGGTTGACGAACCTCAGTGTGATGACTCCGACTTCCGGAGTGATGGCTACCCTCACCCTCATTGTTACCCACTCCACCCTCTTCCTGTGAAGGAGGTGGAGAAGGCGTAGCAGTGTGAGGAGGAGGAGTGGGTTGCCGGTTCACGGGCCTAGGACCCCTCAACGTCCTCAACTCGGTCATCATCGCGGCCATAGCAGTCCGCGAGTCTTCATTTGTCTTTAACAAATTTTCATTGGCTTGCCTGCTAGCAGCCAACTCTCTCTGAACGGCTGCAAGAGCTTCAGCCACGGGATCAGGCGGTACGCCCGTTGCCCCACGGCCACTTCTAGGCCTCACAAGAGCAGCCAAAACAGGTTCTGGCTGAGCATTGGTGTTTGATGGTCCGGGGTTGTTTCGGTTCCTCGTCATGTCACTACACATGTTACACAAAGAAGTGAGTTGATCAGGCCCACACTTAGTGATCACAAATGCAATAATCATACAGAGTACTAAAACAACTATAAAGCATCAAACACTAAGTATACTCAACAATAGCTAACAGTTATTCCCAACGAAACTGCTCTGATACCATAAAATGTAACACCCCGTTCTAGAACCGGATTGTTATCATTGCGTACGGCATTAAGCGCAGTTACAATCACATTGGTTCAATTAGAAAACCGGATAAATTTTTCCTTTTTATACAAGCCGGATTCAAATAACCAAGTGCGTGATCATAACTATACATACTTCGCGGAATAGTGGGACAAAACTAAAGGTTATATTCCCATTATACTTGACAATACGTCGTGAAAAGTCTTCATCACTTTAATTATCAAATTAATTCTAAACTCCTTTTATGATTCCCATCTTCTACTATGTTATAGTATTTTTCATTAGCTACGCGTGGCTTTAAACCGCGCTCAAATCGGAGCACCGTAGCCAAAGTTATGCATTTTCCAAGAAAAGGGTGCGAAACCTCCAGAACCCCCGCGCCCGCAGCGTGAGATCCACGCTCAGAGCGTGGGAAAACAGAAAGTTGGCGCCCCAAGCGTGAATCTGGCGCCCCAAGCGTGGATGCTACTGTCTGATCTCGTAATTTGGCGCCCCAAGCGTGAATTTGGCGCCCCAGGCGCCATCCACAGGGCTGGGTGACCCAAAACAAGGTCATTTAGCCTACCTATGGTTTTCCACTCATAATTTGAGCTATACTCACTCAAATTACACCATTTTGGTCTCTATGGAAAGCTAAGAGGAATGTCTACCACTTCCCTAGAGACATCAAAGTCCAATTCCATCACATTGGTTATGAAAATTGGTCAAACAGACAGGATGTATTTGTTTTCTCAACATTTCCCAATTTAGCACTAGGTACCTAATTTAGTTTCCAGTTCAACAATCCAATACTTAATGAACATACATATATTAAACTCAAAGTACTCATCAATTACACATCATGTTCATTACAATTCATGGAACTTAGCTAACAAAACACTATGATAATTCCCTTGGCTCTCATCAACAAAAGAGATGACCAAAGGCATGAGCATAGGCTAAGTCCATTCCAATATACAATTCATACATCTATCAATGGTCTATGAATTACAATCCTATACATGTGAGCTACAAAACAACATGTACAATCTCAAAAGAAATGCCACATTTCATGCATAATCCAGATATGGCCACTTGCCACCAGAGGCTCCTGCAGCATCCTTACCTGAAAGGGGGTCCCCACAACACGGGGTGAGATATACGAATATATCCAGTAAACCAAGGGTCCTTGGAGTATCTCTCCACCCCACAGTTCCATATCAGTGTAATAGCAATAACTATAATAATGCAGTAAATACATATCTATGCAAAGTGCAATACATCTCCAGGAGAAATCCCTCGAGCTCTCAAGCTGTCCTAAGGAAACTCAGATGCAAATAGTCCTACTGGCCAGCTAACTACCAAGTATGATTTACGCATCGTCATGCAACATACCAACATAGGAAAACACCATCCTATGCCACACCAAATGCATACACATACGTATAACAAAGCATTACACTATTTTATTGCATTTATATACACAATCACAACCTCTACCCTTTCGGGGCTTGGTGGAACAGTCAAGGGAATTACACCCAAGGTCCGAAGGCTTACCTCAATGCTTCAGTCGACCTTTGTTCTTCACCAACAGTTTCAGCAATCCACTTTTACAAATATACACCTATACAAGGGTAATGCAATTAACATATTGCATTCAAGGATAACTCATCACCATCAATCCAAGCTATCCTATTCATACCACAACACAAGGATGAACTTACCTATTTCAAGGACTAATCCATCTCCATTGCTTGCTCCAAAGGTTGGTCAATTAAGGTTGATCCAATTGCCTCAATCCTAGACAACACAAGGATACAATCAAGGACCAACCCAACAATGGTTCAACAATGCAAGAAAACTCATAACCAAGTGTCATATTCTTGCAATTTTCCAAAGTATAGTCATATAACTATCTAAGCTCATTTTCACCGATTAAATGCCATTCCTAGCATTTCTTATAACATGCACTAAGCTCCATTCTTCCTAGAACATAGCTACTTTAACAACATTTTATCAAAACCCTAAAACACTATTCATAAACCCCAACTCATGCAAATTTCAAGGAATCATGAGGTTCAAGGGTTAGAATCTTACCACCAATGGTCACACAACCAAGGATTGATGGCTCCTCAAGCTTCAATGGAGGTTGAAGCACTCAAAACCCCAAATTTCTCCAAAGGGCCGAATTTTTGAGGAGCAATATCCCTCTCCACAATGCTCCCCACTCAAAACCAAGCTAGGATTATGAAAGAGGGGAAGATTTGGAGTGGTTTAGGCTTTGGAATCACTCAAAATGGTTGAGATTAGCTCTCTCTCTCTCTCTTCCTCCCTTTCCCTCCTTCTCCTTCTTCTTCCTTTCTTCTTTTCTCTGATGCTGGCGACGGGAAAATGGGGTGGGAAATGGGTTTCTATTTGCTTTGGCCACTTAACATTAGTTAAGTGGAATCAAGTGGGTATTGGTTCGTCTATCTATTTAACTCCAATAATTACCAGACTTTACCCAAAAGTCTGGAATATTATTCTAGGAATATTTATAATTTTATTTTTATATTTTGGGCACTTTCGCCAGTACCCATTTATACCCCTTAATTTTCACTTAATACACTTTTTAACTCCAAAGTGACTCAGATTCATTTCATTAAGCCTTATACTTAATTTTACTCACTAAAACATGCTTAATTATTTAACTACATGTAATTTGCTAATTAATTAGGTTAGGGATATTATATCACCCAAGCACATCATCATAAACAACAGATATCTAACTCAGCTCCGGCCTCCTGCCGTCCGAGGTCTCAACCCCCCGAGTTACCTGAATCTGAAATATGTGCCCCAAACGTGGGGTGACATATCTAAACAGAAATCTCAGTAAGGCAAGGGGTCCTCAAAGATTTCTCCACCCCAAGCTCACTTACATTTGCAATATAAGTTCTAAAAGCAATATACAATATCAATTCCAAAATCAGTTCAATGCAGCAGATAATCATGTCATGTGTGTCAAGATATTCTACTGGCCATAGAAGTGCAGGATGTACGTACGTCTACAACCCACATAGTACACGCCCATGTTGTGCCTGCCCACAGGATCACATTCCCGTCTAGGCGAAACATCACATACATATCATAGGGCATTTGCACTTAACCGCTCAAAAGCGTTTCGATAATTCAATACATGAAAACACATCATGCATATAAACCATTCTTCCATGGGGTATGGTGGAACCAACAATGGCTAGACCGAGGACACGAAAGCTTACCTCGCAAGCTAACTATCCAAGCCGAGCTCACACTAGCTCAATGCCCACAAACAGCATAATCACAATTTGTTTATACAATAATTAATAATCAATAATCATTGCTCTAGATTCCATTAAGTAATTAAGGCTTTCCAACTCATTTTAAATCATTTCATTGAATTTCTGCAGGAGGTATTCGAATACTCCTCGAAGAGTCTTTGAATACTCCATGTCTCTAGAAAGTATCTGAATACTTTCACTTAAGTATTCGAATACCACAAGGTATCCGAATACTTTTCTCCCAGTATCTGAATACCACCAAGTATCCGAATACAAATACCACAGTATTCGAATACTACATAGTATTCGAATACTTATTCAACGATATCCGAATACTTTTCTTCCCAGAAAAGTATTCCAATACTCCTCCAAGGAGTATTCGACTACTGAAGGATAATATTCGAATACTACAAGAAAAGTATCTGAATACTTATCAGACAGAATGCAGAAATTCGAACTGCCATCTGCAAAATCCCATTTTTAAGGGTCCAAACGTGATTTGGAGTCCAATAACTCCATCAACAGATGTTCATTAACATGATTAAGACTCAGAAACACAGTCTTTAACTCAAATGATCCAAGTTTAACTTTTTAATGGATTAAACAAGCTTAAATCAAGAATACACAAAAGCTATGATCATGGTATACCTCCAAGGTTCAAGACTCCGAAAATGTGACAGATTCTAAGCCTTCATCACAGTACCAAGACTCTGGCTTTGTAAAGCCACGAAAATACACAAAAGCTTGGTCCTTTCTACTAAAAGATGGCTTCTTGAAGCCTCCAATGGTAAGAACAAGGCCCTCACCCTCTCAACCAAGGTGGGCAGCAACAAACACCACCAAAACAGAGGTTACTACTCAGCCAAGGAGCAACCCACACCCTCACAAGACACACTCACACAAGGCTAAGGTGTTTAGGTGGAGAGGAAAGGAAGAAAGGTGATCACTTGGTTGGATTTCTATGCAAGTTCCAAGCATTCAAGGAGGGAGGAAATGGCTGAAGCAATCAGCACTCAAAAGAGCCTCACGTAGCAATTGCAATATGGCCTAGGGTTTTGGGCCCAAAGGCTATTTAAGGGTCCAATAAACTAATCCGCCAGTATTAGCGTTAATAGCTACGATTATCATTTTAATCTCAAACTTGGGATTCTGAACCTAGCCACTTTTCTAGGATTTTTCATCTTCTTATTTTATTTTTCGCAGTACTTTTTTCGGTACGCGCTTTTACAAAGCCAATATCAGTTCTAACACCAGTTCTCATTATTTTAACTTGAAACTTGTTATGTCAGTCCTATATATTATTCTAGTCCGAGATACTTCATCGGTACGCATTTATACCGTGGAGCAGAACCGGTATCTGCACTTTTCGTCAGAAAAGCGACTTTCAGTTTTATTTCACACTTAATATAATTATTTAAGCCTTCTCATAATTATTAGGGTCAATTATGGAATTATTTCCTTATTCTCTTATTTAATTAATTAAATTTCTAAATTAACGGTGCGAGTTCTTACACAAAACATATGTCATACCCCGTGCATACACATACGTATAACAAAGCATTAAACTACTTTATTGCATTTACATACATTATTAACAACCACTACCCATTTCGAGCTTGGTGGAACAATTAAGGGATTAATTTTCAAGGTCCAAAGGCTTATCTCAATGTGCTTCAAAGCTTAACCTTTGTTCACTACCAATGGGCAATCAACCAAGCTTCACAAATTAATACCTACATAAAGGTATTATGCAATCCATAAATACAACCAATGAATATCAACATGTTCATCCATCACAAAACAACCAATTGCCATACACTAGGCGTAAACTCACCAATTCAAGTGAGCTAATCAAGCTCCAAAGCTTCCTCCAATGTTGGTCACTCAAGGATGGTCCACTTGGCTCAATCCTAGCATCACAAGTAACCCAATCAATCAACCAATCAACCATAGGCTCAATAATGCAAGAAAATCCAATTTCAAGCATAAATATTCCCCAAATATTGAAACTACTTCAAATGAGAAACTAACTTCCACCGTTTATTTATCATTCCTAACAACTTTTACAAAGGAATTTAACTTCAATCTCTCTCTAACATACCCCACTATTCATGTATTTTCTTAAAACAAAACCCTAATATACCCAACATCATAAAATGCAAGGAAAGAGGGATTTCTAAACACCAACTCGCCTAGAATCATACAAGGAAGAGATTGCAAGCCTCACTTCAAGAAATGAGACATTCCAAGGCCCTCCAAGCCAAGTGGGTCGTCACTTTCAAAGTGGAGTTTCTCCCTCCACAATGGTTCTCAACAAAAACTAAGTGATGGGTTTTGAAGAGGATAGGATTTGACACAAGTTTGCCTTTGGAATGGATTGATTTGGTTGAGAGATGACGAAGTTAGGTTTTCTTGATTTCTCAACAATGGCTTCACTCTCAATTATTCACGATGAAGAAGAAGAAATGACAAAAGTTGCTTTATGTTTTAACACTTAACATAGTTAAGTTACTTCCACCGGATAAAAGCTTATCTATCTATTTAACTCCGTTCTCTTTCAAACTTCACCCAAAGGTCTGGAATATTTTTTTAGGAATATTTCTACTTTTACTTTTATATTTTGGGTACTTTTGCCTACACACATTTTTACCCTATAATTTTCACTAACTGTACTTTTTACCTCCAAAGTGACTCTAATTTATTTAATTGGATATTTTACTTAATTCAACCCACTAATACAAGATTAATTGCCTAATTACATGTAATTAATTAAATACTATAGTGAGGGATATTATAAATACTTTATGAATGCAGTTATAACATACAACTAACATACCAACAATCATCCAAATATATAACCATAGCCTCATTGGACCTTGGTAGAACAACCAAGAGGGATAAAAACCCCCAAGAAACAAAGGTTTACCTCTTGTTGACCTTTCCTTTATAAGATATATTCAAGCTCAAGTAACCTCCTAACCTCCTCAAAACTTAATTTAGGCTCAACGTGTCAACACAATCACTTTCCTACTAGCAACACTTATTTCAAAGGTGAAAATACATTCAATCATATATGATAAACATTAAACACAAAGCTAGTAGCTAAAATTCCACCAAATACTCAAGTTTGGTGACTTACCCTATTCTTGGCTCATTCAAGAATCAAGGTTTTGATCCATAGATTGATCCAATGCTTGCTCCTTCACTTGAACACCAATAGATTCCACATTGAACCATCAATCAAACACAAACCACCATCAAAACCTATGAATTCCAAAATCCACAAATTTCATCAAAACCTAAATCATGATGTTCATGAACTAACAAGGAAAGTTAGGATTTCTTATCATAAGATTCCTTAAAATGATGGTAGGAACGATTTCCAAGCTCCAAAGGAGATCAGCACTTTTCTTACCCTCAAGAACACCAAAAGGCGCCAAACAAAGGAAGACGTTTTCTTCCCACACCGGGCTTCTTGTAACACCCCGTTACCGGACCGGTGTGTTATCATCACATATGATATTAAGCTCAGTTACAATAACAATAGTTCATTTAAGAATACAGATAAACTTTTTCATTTTCATTTATAAACCTTTTCTTTTAAAACCCTCTTGGTAATTAAAAAAATCCATTACCGTGATTGCAACTCTAAGGAATGTGGAATAATTAAAACCTCGGTTCTAATATCATGCCATTTGAAATCATATTACAAAAGGTTACTTTTCATTTTTCATAAGTGGAAATCAATTCCTTACTTGAGGGAATTGATTACCTCTTGGTGGGAATCGATTTCCACTGCCCCTGTGAGTTGAGGCAGTAGCTGGAATTCTTTTCTAATTGTAGGGCATCGATTCCCTCACTCGTGGGAATCGATTCACAAGCCCTTGTGACTTCAAGACAAAAGAGTAGTATCATGCTCTATTCTGAGGAATCGATTCCTTCTTGTGGGAATCGATTCCCGAGTGTTAATGTTTCAAGACAGTAGCTAACCTTTGGCTCCCTTATTTCAGGGAATCGATTCCCTCTTGGTAGGAATGGATTCCTGCCTTATAATTTTGTTTGTTAGTGGCCAAACCATGAGTGGGAATCGATTCTTACCTATGGGAATCGATTCCCCATTGTGAATTTACACATATGACAGCATTTGTTGCATATGCAAGTGTGGGGTTTCATCCCAATTCCACATGGTACTTAATTACCAACTTATATCCCACTAAAATAGGCGTAAAGCTCTTTCATCATACATATTTGCTCTCATTGATACAACACTCACAATATCCATATGATTACATAACCATAATACCTTCCTTGGCAATCCTTACATAAACCACAATTTCAATACATCAAATGTGGCAATGGACATCTCCCATGCTCACCAAAAGCTTGTAATAACAATGAGGTAATAATAGATTCATGTACCCACATTATACATCATGATCAAATGACTTAGAAAATAACTATGAACAACTAATGCATGGAAAATATAACCTCATGCAATACATGTTCATATCCTAAGTCCATGATACAAAATAATCCACTAAGTGCGTCAAATGAATTTATCCAAAATGTCAAGTAGTCTATATGCACTCCATAATCCATCTCTGCCCCTATTTAGGCCTCTTGCCTGAAGCTCCAACATGCTCACTAGAACCTGAAATGGTGCCCCACAGAGGGGTGAGATATATATATATATATATATATATATATATATATACATATACATATATACATATACATATATATATACATATACATATATATATACATCTATACATATACATATATATACATCTCAGTAAATCAATGGTCTTGGAGGGTATAACAACCCTCATAAGCAAGTTTAGCTAATTAAGAAATTTAGCAAATAATTGAGAATTAAGTATGTATTCAAGGAGGTAGTGTCTAGTTAATCATGTAATTAGTATGATTATGAATGTGAGGATAAACTTCGTATTTAATAAGTCAACTAAGACCTAAATAAGAGCATGAAATATGTGTAGGGGCATAGATGTTAATTTAGTAAAAGTTAAGGGCAAATTGGTAAAATTGGCAAAAACATAGCCTAAACTTGATTCTGACAGTCTAGTTAAATTGTGTGGGCAATTTTGTGAAATTTAAGTGGTATAAAGGTATGTTAATTATGAGTAGAATAATTATGAAAAATAAGTTAAAGTTAGAGAAAACGAAAAACAATAGAGTTATTTCATATAAAGGTTAAGTGGTTTGTTATCTAAGTTTCTCAGTTACCTTTCTTGTTTATCAAGTAATCTTGGTTTTTCTTGCTAGTCAAGTAACCTTGCTTGTTCGTCAAGGTACTTGTAACGCCCCAATTTCATTAATCGGATTGTTAACTTACATATGGTACTTTTGTGTGCATGAAAATTTCTTTAGCGGAAGACTCTATTTGCAATTCACCATTACCTAGTGTAATTATGTGAGTAGACTTTTTTTTTTCTTTTTATATGTATTACCATGCTTAATTCATTATTGAATGTCTTATTATTATCTGTACGGTCTCATACATGTGCAGTGTTCTTAATTATTTTTCATAACTTATAAATAATCGTAACTAATACACAAATCATTAAACTGAATATACATAATATATTATACTGAATATCACACTCATACCAAATATATACTGAAAGTAACATCAAACATATAAACTTGTTCATAATCTATGTAACACCACATGTATACTCGGTTTGTTAACATGTCATTGTATTAAGCCACACTTAATTTAAAACTGTGGAATATCTTTTTCTTTTCAATTATGACGTCATTATAATTAGCCAAGTTGATTACTTAATCAATTTCATAAAAACATCGCCTGTATGTAAATTGCAACGGACAGCTAACTGAAATACCTCAATATATATGTAACTGTGAGTATCTAAAATCACGGAACTACAACACGTAGTCCGGACATAATCCTGATACATTATTACAACTCGAAGCTAAAGTAAGATATAGTCAAGCAGTGTGGCATAGGCAATCCCCATGCTCACCAAATAAGGCAAAATAGCCAAACAAGATCTCAACAACAACAACCACATGATCATAGAGCTAACAGCAAATAACAACAGGCATAATCCAGCATCCAACATAATCAGCATAACAACAAATAAATCAGCTAAGCTCCGGCCTCCTGCCGCTGGAGGTCTCAACCCCCCGCATTACCTGAACCTGAAATAAGTGCCCCAAACATGGGGTGAGATCTCTAAACAGAAATCTCAGTAAGGCAAGGGGTCCTCAAGGATCTTCCACCCCAAGCTCACTTACATGTGCAATACAAGTTCCAAAATAGTAAACAGTATAAGTTCCAAAATAGTGCAATGCAGCAGATAATTATGTCATGTGTGTTATAACTATTCTACTGATCAGAGAAGTGTAGGAATACATCTATTAGCCACACAGTACATGCCCAAGCTATACCCGCCCACAAGGCCACCTCATGGCTTCCTGTCTATGCGAAACACCACATACATATCATAAAGCAATTGCACTTAACAGTTCAATAGCATTTCAATAAAACAATACATGAAAACACATCATGCATATAACCATCCCTCCATGGGACATGGTGGAACAAACAATGGCTAAACCGATGACGCGAAAGCTTACCTTGCAAGCTAACAATCCAAGCCAAGAGTCCAACCAAGCTCAAAGCCCAAACACAGCAGAATCACAATCTGTTTTGGACCAGCAATCATATCAATATTCAAACATACAAGCATATGACATAAAGACAACGTCTTTCCTTTACGTTTCATGTCTTTAGGCTTCTCACAAAGCGACAAGTTCTTAATCACTTAGATTCTGACTTAGATTAATCATTACAGAAGTCCCACTTCATCAATCTAGGGTCCACAAACCCAAAACAGCCTTCTGTATGAACAGTACAGCTATTGTTCCTCGAAAACCCAGAATATCCGGATATATGTCGGAGGCATATCCGGATATCCATATCCGGATATCACAGAGCCCATATCCGGATATCAATATCCAGATATTTCGCGACAGAATGCAGTTTTTGCATTTCGCGAGATATCACTTCCAAGGTTCCATTTTTAACACTTCTAAACGTTAAAGCATGCATTTTTACTCTCTTTTAAGTTCATATATTGATTGGTTACTTGTTTAACCCTTTAAACATGGCAAGATTCCACTTTTACCAATTAAAACTCATGATCAAAGGTTGGTAACACTTACCCAAGGTTCAAACAGAGAAACAATGGCTCTTAGAGCTCACCACACTGCCTCTACAGTTCTGACTTGAAGGCAAACGAAAATGGTAATCAAAGGTGGTTTCTTTCTCACCCAAAATCACTCCTTGGAGCTCAAAAGGTTAGAACAAAGCTCCTACAACTCAACTCTCAAAGGTCAGCCCACAAACTCCAACTCACAGTGGCTGGACACTCAGAAAAGGTACTCCTTTCACACTCACAATGATGCTCACAAGTGTTTACAAGGAGAAAGAGGGAAGAACCAAACAAAAGATGACAACTTGGCTCACAAGAGGTGGAGGAAGACAATGGAACAGTGCACAAGCTGACCAGCCACCGAGAGTCACGTAGAAAATTGATATGGCCTAGGGTTTAGAGCCAAAAATGAGTATTTATAGTGGTTTAAGTCTTAAACACACAGTATTAGCACTAATAGTTACGTTTAGTATTTTAATCCCAACCTTGGGATTCTGAACCTACTCATTTTTTTAAGATTTATCATATTTTTATTTTATTTTTCGCAGCACCTTTTCGGTACGCGCTTTTACATAGACAGTATCAGTTCTGGCACCAGTTCTCGTTATTTTAACTTGAAACTTGAAATCACAGTCCTATATATTAAATCATATCAAATCATATAGTCTACATGAATGTAACTATACTAAGCATCTAACATATAAAACATACAAACAAACAGATATCCTAACCATTATCCCACTGGATTATGGTGGATCAACAAGAAAGGAGAAATCTCCTTAAACCAAAAGCTTACCTATAAGCAGCTTTCCTTATACTTAATACTTGAAACTGATCCGCTTAACTCACTTCTCTCGATTCCAAACTAAAATACATAAACATGGACATCATTAACTATTAATCCAAAACTTTCTTAAACTTGAAGAAATCTACTTTTTCCATGCATAGTTCGAAATCTTTCATACTTATAAAATCTTACTTTTCATTTATGCCACACTGTAACGCCCGGCCACTTCAAGAATCAATGACTATCCCCACATACAACACGAGACTTTTTAGTGTGCTTTTTCCTCACTCGCACACTTCTTGGGAAAACTTCCCAGGAGGTCACCCATCTCAAACTTTCTCCAAGTCAAGCACGCTTAACAATGAAGTTATTCCATTTCGGGTTATCGAAAAGTAGATGCATCTTGTTAGTATAGGTAGTACCAATTAATTCTTATAAGCTATCCCAAACTGTGCAGTCTCATACCTGTACAGTCTTTGGAATCCCTCTCTTTAGGGTGTCGATTCGATTCATTCATGTAATTCCCCGCTAAAAGCCAGTCAGGAGCCGCTCCTTGTCCATGCCCTTTCGCACCGGCGATCACTCCCTGTAAGAACCCGCACAGTAATTAAGGAAGTTAATTAGATAATATTGAGAATTAGAAAATAACTCTATAATTGACCCTGATAATTATTATGAGGCTTTAATAATTATAGTAAGTGAGTAATAATGTTGAAAGTCGCTTTTCTGACGAAAAGTGCAGATACTGGTTCTGCTACTCGGTATAAATGTGTACCGATGAAATATCCCGGAAAATCATAATAAGTGCATGAATATTCCTAGATTATTATATAGGACTAGTAAAACAAGTTTCAGGTCATAATAATTAGCACTGGTACCAGAACTGATACTAGCTATGGAAAAGCGCGTACCAGAAAGGTGCTGCAAAAATTAATATAAAAATATGATAAATATTGTGAAATTGAGTAGGTTCAGAATCCTAAGTTTGGGATTAAAATGCTACGTGTAGCTATTATTGTTAATACTGTGTGTTTAAAGCTTAAGTGCTTATAAATACAACTTTTGGGCTCAAAACCCTAGGAAATTTCTATTCCTACGTGACCTTTGGAGGTTGATCAGCCTTGGTACTGTTCCATTGCTTGTTCCCTTTCAAACTTGAGCTTTTCTCCATAGAATTGCCTCAAGAACTCACATTTTCCTTTGATTCCTTCACTTGGACCTTGTAAACACTTGTAGTGAACCTTGTGAGGGTGTGAGGCCACTCATCTCTGAGTATTGGTTGCTGAGTTGAGAGGTGTAAGGTGTTGTTTTTGGATTTGTTGGAGAGGAGTCACTTTCTTGACATTTTGAGCTCCAAGTTGTGAACTTTGTGGAGAAAGACATCACCTTGAGGTGTCAAATTTGTGGGCCTTAGAAGTCAGTGTTGTGTGATTGTGTTAGAAGCTCCAAGGAGGAGTCTTTTTCTGAGTTTGTGAAGCCTAAGGTATACCTTGATCATAGCTTTGGTGTTTTGATGAGTTTAACTTGTTTAATCCATTAAAAAGATAAACTTTAACCATTTGTATAAAGGAATGTGTTTCTGAGTCCTTAGCATGTTAATAAACATCTGTTTAAGGAGTTCTTGGACTCCAGATCGAGTTTAGATCATTGGAGGTCAATTATACCTTTAAACTCAGTATTCTGCATTCTGTCGAAGAAGTATTCAAATACTTTTCGGGAAGTATTTGAAAGAAAATGACCTTGAAGGCCGATGGCATGTGAGGATGAAAACAAAAAATTTTCAAAGCGGAATCACACATGCTAATCAAGATACATGCTTTAAGACAGTATGATGTACCTTGTTCGTGATTCAAAACTCCAAGATGATCAGTGTTAGGTTTGAAGGTTCAAACCCTCTAACGTTGATCCACACCACCCTACGTCAAGATGCAAGAATCCTTCTTGAAAAGCCACCAAACCCTTCTTGTATCATGCAAAGAGGCTGCCTCAGGGGTACACAAATGATTTGGTGACTGTGAGTGGGAAGAGAGTATCATTTTCCCCTTCAGCCATCAAGGAAGTACTCCAGCTTCCAACTGTCTCCAACTGCCCGTATCAAGGGTACATAGAGAGCATAAAGAACCCAGATTTCGTGCTGGAAGTGAAGAACGTGATCACCATTGGTGACCCTGTTTATGCTAAAGGAGCCCTATGTAAGGGCAGTTTGAAGGACGAAGCCAAATTCTGGGCTTTGTTTACTAACACCAACCTCACCCCATCCATTCATGATGCCACTGTCAAGTGGGCATTACAAGTGCAATTCTACTGCATCATGAAAATATTTCTATTGTTGCAGTACCTCTCATTTATGGCAGCCTGAAGAAGGAGATCAGGACAACTACTGTCTGTCTCCCCTGCCTGATTACAAAGCTTTGTCTAAGAGCTGGAGTGAAGACTTTCGACATTGAAGACCTAGTGTTGGGGTCTATCATTGATTTTAAAACATGGAATGGTCTGAGGAGCACCTACATAGAAACAGACATTCCATGTTCTGAAGGTTACAACGTCAGACGTGACGTTGATGACATTGAAGATGAAGAGGGCACTGAGGCCCCAAAGAAGAAAACCACGAAGGTAACCCCTTCAAAATCAACAACTACTTCTTCCTACACCCATGCAAGAAGAACGGTTCCCCATCCTACCAAAGTAAAGAAGGAAGCCCCTGTTGCTACTGAGAGCAAACAGGGCAAAAATAAATCTCCTGCCAAAGTTCCCCCTAGAAAGGGAGAACGTTCCAATCAGAGGCTGAAGAGAACCTTCAGTAGCACAAAAAGGACAGAGGGAGCATCCTCTGAGAAGCCCATCACCCTCTCTGACAAGGAGGAGGACAGTGGGGACAATGAGCCTATTGCAAAAAGGCTGAAGAAATGAGGAACATCAAAACCTACACCAGCTGCTAAGGAGACGTCCCCAAGTAGCTTTGCTACATCTCTGACGTTTCGTCCCCTCCACCATCACCTGCTCATTCTTCACCACCACCAAAAACACAACAACCCATTCCTAGGTAACAACAAGGAGAGGGAATTAAGGAAACAGATGCAGCACCTGCTGCAGAAGAACAAGTGGCTGAGTAAGAGGCTCAGCCACAGAAAAAACTTGACAAAGTAAAGGGATTCTTGTTGAATCCCCTAAAAAGAAAAAGCCAACTACTCCCAGGAAAATCAGTCTGGGAAGACCCCTCTCTTGCCCCATTATTCGTCCTGATACAACTGGGGACAAGGCCCTTGCTAGGGCTCTTGCAGAAGAGGATGGCTTGGAAATCCCTCCACTGATGGAGTGACAAACTACAGCAGCCCCCTCTTCTTCCAAAACGAAAGAGGTTGTGATCAGGCATGCATCTGAAGGACCTCCAGCTGCTGGCAATAACAACCAAAAGAAGAAGAAGCCAGCCTCTCCCATTCCAACAATCCCCATTGCATCAAGGAGAAAATCTCAAATTGGGATTGCTGATATTTTTTAAATGACGGGGAAGAAAATGGAGAAGCTGCTACCTGAAGAGAAATTTGTTCCTCAGATTGATATGACTAACACTACTGAAGAGCTGAAGGCTTGTGTGATAGCTTGTTGGAAAGATAATTAAGTCTCGAATAACATACTAAAATATGAGAGGTTCATAACCATTTAATCTCCCGCAATGTCCAGATTACTAAACCATGTTCAGTTATGTAAAAATCATAAAATTGAGAATTATGCTATGTGGGTTTATGGGAACCTCTTAGTGACTTAAGATAAGAAATATATGATAGTTAGGCCTTATTTATAATTATTGTGCATTTAGATTTCAGTTATGACCACAGCTTTTACTCATTACATTTTATTATTGTTTTAAAAGCTCACGTAATGAAAAGGAAAAATTTTACTCGTATTTTTAAATGAACTATTGTGATTGTAACTGCGTTTAATATCATAATCAATGTTAATAACACCGGTACGTAACGGGCTGTTACAGCCGATGAAACACATACAAAGGAGCCAAGATGTCTCTCTTTATGTCTTAAACCATTTGGCTTCATGATCATACCAATGCCATACATTGGAACCTCAACACATCACCAAAACAAAGTTCAACATAATCCATCCCTATATAACCCTATAGGCCGAAATCTAAAGGAGGGTTTCCAAGGGATTTTTCTCTTTGCGTTCTTAATTTAACACATAATTCACAACTTACACATACATATAAACCTTCACAATTCATGCAATTAAATTTTTGCACACCAAACCCAATAACCCTAACATGGCCAAATTCTAGGGTGTGGCCAATGTAACACCCTATAGTACTCTGGTTGTTAACATACAAGATATTTGGCATACACAGCGAAAGATTTTATTTTAAAAGAAAAATAATGAAACATCTTATAAAAATACGAGTAAACTTTTTCCAAAATATTTCTAAAACATTTTCAAAGGGTTCATCTGATATATTGCATTCGCGTAACATTAACATCTAAGTTTACTAATTAAAACCATTGGCCATCACTAGTGGCCGTTGACCATCCGGATATGACCTGAAGTGTCATTCCCGACGGAGTCTCGCGGACAGCATAACGGCTGTATTTCAGATAACTGGGAACATGGGTCCCACATATACAATAACCTGATAGATACAATAATTGAAACAGACAACTCGCAAGTCCCACACGGACTGCGATCCCCTCTCAGGGCAATACAAACAATAAGGCTCCATGCCCAAATAACGGAAAACATACATAAAGTCTATATTAATTTCAAATGCGTCTAAGCATCAGTAAATAATCCATGGCTCCAATACAACAAGCATGAGCCTAAATAAATACATAGCATAATCTCGACATAAGATAATCGGACATGCTAATAAACATACATGCCATCATAGAGTGTAAACATAATAAAGATAAATCAGCAGCGTCATCCACTACTCCAAGGCGGGGGGCCTTGCCCCTAGAAGCATCATGTAACACCCCGTGTGCACCCGGTGCATTATCAACAGAATGGTATTAAGCGCAACATATTTAATTGAATAAATGCGGAAACTAAACTCATTAAAGCATGGATAAAATTTTTCCATTCTTTATTAATTGAAATCATCACTTCAATGAAAGTTAATTACATATTATACATGATTCATTCAACTCTCTTACTTATAATTCACATATGAGCTTTACTTACCCATTTCATAATCTAAATCTTTCAAAAGAACATCCTGAAGTTTAATACCTTCTCTTTACCATTAGTTACTCCATTATACATACTTCGTTCTTTATACTTATGAATGCCAAATTAAGGCTTTACAACTCTTTTTAACATGCATCATTTATCTAAATAAATTCCTTTAACCTTTCTATTTCTACTTGACTTAAACCATTATTGAGCTATTAATTATGGTTACCTATTCAACTTACCACTAAACACATAGGGATTTATTATGACAACCCCCTAAGATCTTCTTAGCCTTGTTTTATTACATAATCTTCATAGGATACAAATTACACCATTAAAATCTTGAAACAAAATTGCAAATGCCACTGCCCAGGGGAGTATTCGAATACTTCCCGAAAAGTATTCGAACACTTCCCGAAAAGTATTTGAATACTGCCCGAAAAGTAATCAAATACTTTTCCAAGTATTTAGATACTTCTTAGACAGTAGCTGAAAATCTGTTCCTGCCAGGCAGTAATCGAATACCTATTCGATCACTCCCTGGACAGAGGCAATATCAGCCCTGTTATGCTGCAGAATGGGGTTTTTAACCCCTTACAACTTCCATACAATTCACCTAAGGGACTTCCATTTATATCTATAACTGACCTAAGCCATTTAAAGACTTTAATTACTAAGTCCATGAAACATAGTTCATATGACACAATATCAAATGGCTCAAGCAATACAATTATCCAAAAGACATAAACTTATACATATCTTCCAACAAAAGCAAACAAACTCAATGGGTATATAGTGACATAGACAACCCCTATGCTCACCTCAAATAACAACAAAATCCAATAAGTCTAGTCATAATAAAGTCTCCTCATGGTAGAATGAATGATCATAATATGCATGACTCATAATAATAATGAAATCTCTATGCTACCCTCTTGCCTCTATCAATGTCCGTCTCACGACGTCATATCCTGAAAATGTGCCCCAAAAAGGGGTGAGATTTCTAACAGAAATCTCAGTAAGACAAGCGATCCTCAAGGAATCCTCCACCCCAAGCTCACTTACAGGTATAATATAAGTTCTTAAACAGTGCAGGCAATATATAAAGAAACAACTTAATAACAAGATAAGGGGAATGGCTATACCGAACCATTTATAGCAGTAACAATGCAGTATATAAAATGAGCATGCCATGCAATATATCAATGGGTGTGCAATGCCACATATGTCCATGTCATGTGTGTATGCATCTTACTGGCCAGAAAATGAAATGTAGGGATTACATATGTCTACAACCCATAGTACAAGGACCCCGCTTGTACCCCACCCACAGAATCACCATCTTGTATGTCGTCACATACTCAGGCTTACCGTCTAGGTGGTACACCACATACATATACGTATGGAAAATGCACTATATCTTAATTCAGCTCAACATCATATCCAATACTCATAACATAAACAGATATAATTTCACAATTCAGCTCAACAGCTTATCCAATACTCATAACATAAACAGATATAATTATGTAATCCAGCTCAATAGCATATCCAATACTCATAACATAATGATTATAATTTCCAGAAAACATACCATGCACATAAGCCAATCCCACATGGGGTTTGGTCGAACAAGCAATGGATAAAACCGAGGACCAAAAGCTTACCTGTTTCGGTAAAGTTCTTTAATAATAACTCGGTGTATGAAAGGTCACCAACGTGGTATCCAATAATATCACAACCTATTTTAACAAGGTACATCTCATCAATAAATATATACAAAGACATAATATCCAGAGGGACTCTATTTCTTTTTTGTTTCTTACGCTTCATGCTTCTTTCAAAGCCACAAGTGTGGGATACTTAAATTATGACTTAATCCAATTTTTACCAATGTCCACACTGACCTCCTTAAGGTTCTAAATCATTAATAAGGGTTCATGAGTCCTTTTATTGAAGAACAATTCAAAGGAATGGGTTCCATTACTCGGTTTGACATTAAACTACCTTTACCATTTTTAAAACCAGTGTTTCACTTATTTACCAAAGGCTATAAGATTTTACTATGTAAAACTAGACATCACAAGCTTTCTAACGACATATTTTATGTCTCAATAGGAGTTGTATAACTTCGGTTATGATTTTCGCAAACATAAACCGCAATCAATACACATATCCAATGGATTTGAAAATTTATAGAGTTGTAGCCCTATGTGTTAGCTTCACATAGGTCCAAACCGCACTCAATTTGGAGCTTTGTAGCTTGAGATATCGCGATTTTACTAATCTATGTCGCTGTTGTCTCGCGAAGTATTCAATTACTGCATTTTTTCAGAAAAGTATTCGAATACTGCTCGAAAAGTATTCGATTACTTCTTCGACAGAACGCAGAAAACTGAGTTTTTAAGGTGTAATTGACCTCCAATGATCTCCCAAACTTGTTTAGTCATTTAATTAACGGGATAGGTTATTGTGCCTACTCCCATTTTGCCTACTTTTGCCTACTCCTCTCAACATCGTCGGATTACAATCTCATCTAACGGTTGAGATTCAAAAGTTAAATAAAACCCTTTTACTCTCTTTTTTTCTCTCTCTAACTCCACTCTTCTTCCCCCATTCTCTCTCTCACCCTTATTCTCTCCTCCCTTGCTTGCGATGAAGAAGACTTACTTGCAAATATCTCTCCCACTGGAAACCAGATACGTTGCTAAGAAACAAAATCGATGGCAGAATTCATGCCTTAACATCCACAGATTAAAAAGAAAAAAGAAACCAAAATATTAAAAAGAACTACGATGCAAGCAAGAACAAATAATACGACATCATCTTTTTCTTTGTTAAAAAAACAGGAATGACAAATATTGTTAAAGATTCGAAAGCTGCAAACACCAAAGTATTCGTGCATAAACTCAGAATTGAGTATCCAATATTATCATCCTAGAAGAAAAGAAGAAGAAAATACAAATTTCTATAGTACTCTGCTTTTGTTACCCTTAGAAGAAAATAAGCCATAATTTAGGGAGTTGAATAATTAGGGTTGTTTGGGTTGAAACAAAGGTAAATAAAACCAGATCGAATCGTTTAACACTACGTTTGTTAGATCACATTTGGAATGAGAGAGGGAGAGTCTATTTAATGGAATCAAAAAGCCCTTTCCCATCTCTGTTGGTTTAGGTTTCAGCGAGGCCCAGATTCTGCACAAAGATGGGATCAGTCATCAGTCGTCGACAAGAAACACCGCCGTAAAGAGGCAACAAAATCAAAAATCCAAATATACAGAAATCACCCTAAGATGGGAAAAGGACAAAGTTATCAATTTCATTATGAGACGGAACGTGCTACATGAACCCTAACATGCTCTGGCAAATTCTATCACTTTAATTTATATACTCCAATTAACTTGTTCTTTTCCAATTCAGCCCTTCTCAGAGTACAAGTGCATGGACAAAGGATGAAGAATATTTTCGTAATCGTAAAATGTAGACTTGGGCGTCTTCTTCATCGCACACAAGCGAGGAGAGAGAAAGGGTGGAGTTAGAGAGAGAGAAAGAGCAGAGTTAGAGAGAGAAAAAAGAGTAAAAGAGTTTTATTTATCTTTTGAATCTGAACCGTTAGATGAGATTGTAATCCAACGATGTTGAGAGGGGTAGGTAAAGGTAGGCAAAATGGGAGTAGGCACAATAACCTATCCCTTAATTAACATACCAACACGTTTTAAACACAAAAACAACTTCAAGACTCAACTTTTAACCTAAATCATACTTTCTATCATGAATAAAAAAGGAAAGGTTGAGCTTTTTCACCTTTGAAACTCCACACAAGAAGAACAAGATGATCCATGCTTTCAACAATGGAAAGATCCCACTTTTACTCCATATGGCAGAAGCGAAAATCACCCAAGATGATGTTTTTCTCTAAAGAACTCAAGACTCTAAGTTGTATCTATGGTATAGTGATGAAATGTTAACCATTGATGATTGTTCATGCTTGGTTCTTGAAAGAATGAAGAAACCTAGAGAGGAGAGGAATTTTCTGCCATGAAAGGTGTTGGTGGCTAACTTAGGTTAGTAAGGAATGAGGAAGAATGTGTTTTTAAAAGAAAGTTAAGGCTTTTAGAGTAGTGCCACTTATTACACTTAGAACATCCGGTATTAGCTCTATTACTTCCATTCATTATTTTTCTACTAAACTTCATATTCTTAACCTAGACATTTTTCTAGGAATTATCATATTTTTCTCATAATTTTCGCAGCACTTTTTCGGTACGCATTTTATAATAGCCAGTATTAGTTCTGGCATCACCTCTCATTATTCTTACTCCAAACTTGATATCCTAGACATAGATATTTTTCTAGGAATATTTATATTTTTATTATGATTTTTCGAAATACTTCATTGGTACGCATTTATATCGCGAAGCAAAACCGGTATATGCACTTTTCATCAGAAAAGCGACTTGAGCATTATTCTAGATTCTAGATAATTATTTTACCATAATTATGCATAATCTTTTTTAACTCCATGCTCCGGCATCGATAATGTTATTTACTTAATTATTTAACGGTGCAGGTTCTTACACATCACTACTACTCTAGGTACCTGAAATGATGTCTCCAAACAGGGTGAGATAACACATCTCAGTAAGCTCAAGGTTTATAGAGGATCCTCTAATCCCCCGAGCCCACTTCCTGCATGACAAGTCAGATATAAAGCATATAATACAGGCATACAACATAAACATAACATCATCATATCATCCTTGTGTAACCCCAGAGTCAAAGCCATAGACGGTTACTCGCGTGTGACTCCAGGGTCAAGCCATAAACATTCAACACAATCTCTGTATGAAATAGCTCCCAGAGTCAAGTCATAGGCAGCCTACGTACCATAATCACTGGCCAGGATTCTCATAACATATATCATCAATGCATCCTCATAACATCAAGAATCATATAACATCTATATTAATGTGAATGAATGCACATATACATTATACCACGTACTTTCATACAATACAACCATAATGCCCACAATCATGTTGGGGTCACAAGAGAGAAGAACAACCAGAACTAGTAGCTTACCTCACAAAGCTTATCACAAGCCCAACTCCAACAGTAAAATACGTATGCTCCAATAAACCCTCAAGTGCCAAATTCTTTAAGAAAACCTAGAGCATGAATCATTTACATCATTAATACTCAATCACTTAATGATTTCACATTTTATTCTTACATGCCAATAATATGCCCATTACAAGTCTAGACCATTTATCACTTAATTACATGTTTTTAGTGTATTATGAAGTGTTCACTTATTACACAATCAACTACGTAGTTTAAGCACCTTACATAATCTTAGAATCACACTCTAAGATCACTAAGGTAACTTATATTATTTTCAACTCATCCAAGCCATATATATAATTATTATAAGTTACTAAGGGGTTCCTATAAGCCCACTTAGCCTAAATCTCACTTTTACGATTTTCCTATAATTGTAAATGATTCTGTTTTCCAGTCACTGTGTGCAACCCACTTGTAATAATACTCTCATCTTTTAATATGATAATCTAGACTCAATTACCTTTCCAACAATATCTCATGTCTCATTTGGAGTTTTCTATCTCCGGATATCACTGTTTGAAGTTGGACAAGCAAAGCTGTCTGCCAACTTCAAACAGAGCCCTAGACATCCCTTACCATTTCTGTGATTCTAGAAAATCTAATAAACCAATTTCTCTCAAATATTTATAAAGAAAACTAGACACCTTCAGATTTAATTTGACATATTATGAGCCTGATTTGAGTACGAAATGAGGGAGAAACAATTCGTGGAAGATGCAGCCACGTACAATCCCTGCACATGGTCTCCCAGGGTAGTCTCCACTCAATCGAACCTACAAAATGCTACACATCTTCAAATGGTGCCAAATTTTGACACCAGATAGCTAAATTCTCAAGATTAAAAATGATATATGGCACATCCCTATTTGATCTCTGTGGAGGGAGATATTCTCTCCCAAAGTTAGCCTAAAAACTAGTCATTTAATCCCAAATGTGTTTAATTATCAAATCCTAATTATCTTTGGTTAGCAACTCTAAGTCACTTTAATTTTTGGATTTTTCTATTATCAGGTCTCATTATGAAATCACACTTAGTCATATTATGTCATCATACCTCAAGTTCACTAATTGCATGATTAGTGTTCCTAAACCCTAATTAGGTCAATTTTTAAGGTTTGATATTTAATTAATGTATTATGCATAGTCCACCTCACTTGACCACTAGATTAATATACTAATTAGGTCTTATTATTAATTTTAACATAGTGATTCCACCTTAAACACGCATGGCCGAATCATTAGTGGTGTAGATTAGGGTTTTTAAGTTTGCCTCTTTGTCATTTCTTTAGTTAATTAGTACCTACCCTTAATTAATCCACTAATTCATGATTTCCTTATTTTTAACACAACTAATCCACATTATACCAAAGGGGGCAGATTTGATATGATAGTGTCATTAGGGTTTAAATTCCATCCTTAAGCAAGATTAGTGTTCTTAAGCTTAAAGGTTGCATTTTTAACATTATCCTTGGTTCAACTCATGATTCTCCACACTTTACAACATCAAGAACTCATTTTTATCAAATTACAACCTCAATCCCATAAAGAACCTACGTTGGCCAAATCATATAGGTGGGTGTGGGAGAGTTTTGGTCACCATTTTTCGAAGTAACCATGCTTACTTCTTCAAGTTAGCTCCAAGGCTTCAAGCTTTCACTTTTCTCAAATAAAGACGCATCCTTTCCACCAAGAATACGCCTTTAACAAAGACTCATGGTTAGAACTCAAGAACACAACTCAAAGGGGAGATTTTTCAAGGAAAAGATTCAACA
Source organism: Gastrolobium bilobum (assembly GCF_033153095.1). Classification (NCBI taxonomy): domain Eukaryota; kingdom Viridiplantae; phylum Streptophyta; class Magnoliopsida; order Fabales; family Fabaceae; genus Gastrolobium; species Gastrolobium bilobum. The sequence continues at coordinate 15,411 of NW_026898011.1, read as the reverse complement.
AACTTACACTAAAACTCAAGGAAACAAGCACCAAGGAGTGTTCTTCCAAGAGAACTCAAAACAACATCTTCATGGCATGAAAAAGCTCCAAACCGCTGCTGTTTGGGGAGGGATGCACCATGAAATTTGGCTTCCAAGAACAAAAATGGTATGTTCTTGAATAGGAGGATGAGAGGAACAAGTTGTGTGAAGCAAGTTTGGTGATTTGATGAAGTTTTGGTGGTAGAATCTTAGAGAGAAGGTGGAGAAAATTTGAAAATCAAACTAGAGAGAGGGGTCTGCTAGGGTGCTGATGAGAAATGAGGAGAAGGGTCACTTATGTTTTTAGGGTTTATGTCATGTCATTAAGTGGCTTTCTGTCATTTAGTGACATCCAGTGTAATTTTTCTTTGAATTGTTATCAAATTTTTACCCGAAAACATCCAAGACTCTAATTTTAAGTAATTAATATTAATTTTGTCTAATTATCATGTTCATAACTTAAAAATTTGATTAGTAGATTGCAAATCCACTTACAGCTATTTAACTACACTGTAATCTTTACGGGTATTCTTAAGTGTACCTGGATTTCATAATCTTCTTAACTTTAACATTATTGGTCTAATTATGACTTGTTAGGAATATATTGGTCTTTCTTTCCATTTTCTCATCTTTTTCCCGTTCTGGAATTCTATCGGCTGCTTCTACAGCAGTACAAAATATCCGGCAGAAGTGACTTTTCCAAAATACCCTCATATGGGTATCAAACTTCATCAAATTATATCCTAACCTCATCTATGATAATCATATCATCAAAATAGCTCTCTAACTCTAATTTACTAAATTGGAGCTATTCTACGGACTGTTATTGCGTCAGCAGTCAAAAATAACAGCTAAAAACTCAACTGTTCAGAACACCCCCAATATGGGTAATAAACTTCATCAAATCTTATGCTTATATCATTTATGATATTCATATCATTAGGATAGCTCTCTAACTTAAATTCACTGTACTGGAGCTATTCTACCGTCTATTACTGCGTCAGCAGTCAAAAACAGCAGATGAAAATTTACCTGACTGGAATACTCTCACTATGGGTATCCAAATTCTTAGAATTTAATTCTCATTCTATTTATGACCATAAGGTCCTCATCATAACCCTCTAATTTAAAAGTCATGTAATTAGGGTAATTATAGCCAAGGGGAATTTTTTTCAAATTTTAAACACATGTTTATGTTTATTCCACATTACCATTCCATATACACTATTAATTCATCAACCAATTAAAATTTCAAACTCAAATATTTCCCAACAAAAATGCTCATATTTTTCAAAGCTTAAAATCACATAAATCAAACCATTGGAATGAGAATTTCTTACCTCAAATCACTTATCCAAGGTCCAAGGAATAAAACCCAAGCTTGGCTCCACCCAAAACCACAATTTCTCCCTTGGATGAATAGTAACTCGAAATGGGAAGAGAGGAGAACTTTTTATACAAGCACTTTCAGCCCAAAATAATGGGTGGAATGGATTCACCATGATTTTTACTTAAACTTTCATGTATGACACTTTGTATTTTGGTTGTTGTTTGTGTGAAAATTCAAGGAAAAGAATTTGAAACCCAAACCCCACCCATGGAGGACTGTCGACCAGGAGAGAGAGAAGAAGGGTTGCTGAAAATGAATAGTAAATTTTTGGAAAACTTAAGTTTATAAGGATGTGTAATATTTTATCGGTTATTTTTCGCTCACTTACTTTCACTTAATTAACCCGGAACTCACTTAAAGCTACGAACATATTTTTATTTTTTTGAACTTATTTATATTAATTTTATTCCCTAAGGAATAGTATTTTTAATTCACAGTAGGGTTTCTGCACCGTTTTTGACGAAATGCACTGTGAATCACTAATTGTGCACCGTTTGCATACGAAAACTTAAAACTTATAAACTTATCATTTTTGAGTCTATTATGACTTGTTTGTCATATATTTGACTTTCTTATTCTTATTTCATCAATTATTTAGTTCTGGACTCTACTGGTTGCTTAAACAGCGGTACAAAATATTCGGCAGAAACATTATTCACGAGATTTTCACGGAAAGTTCCAGACTATACAATTTTTTATTATGAACTCATATTTGGCATCAGAATTGCCAAATTAGGTCTCTAAACTTATTTTGTTCATTTTAAGCTCCACCAGTTGCTACACAGTAATGCAGAATATCCGGTAGAAAGCACTATTCATGACCTAGTCATGATTACAGTCAAAAAACTCGAAATCACGCTCTGAATCTAATTATTACATTTAAATCCTTAATTTAAATCTCTAATTAAGATTTACCTAATAGAGTCATTATAACTTTAATGCATGTTTTTTGAATTTCGAAAGGATTTGTTAACGTGAGAGCTCAGTTTTCTTTATTCTCTAAGTTTCCATACTTAATTCTAAAATCCTAATTATATAAGCTTGCCTTGACTTCACTTCTCTTTTCTTCACACTTTCAGCTTCTAGGTCTTCATTTTGACTCGAAAGCTTTGACTTTAGCTTTGGCTTTGTTTCTTGGACTTGTTCCTTGCTTTTTGTGTGTTGTCTTAGTATTCTTTCACTATTTGTTATCATCAATTTGTTATCATCAAAACTCAAGTATTTTCATTTCAATAACCTTTAAGGGTTCAACAAGGGAGAGTCAAAATGACAACACCAAACTATAGGTAGATCAACTGAATATAAGGGAAAACGAGTAGGGAGAAGACAAGAAAAGAGAAATTTAGGTAAAGAGAGAAAATTGGAGAGGGAGAAGGGTTTTGTGATTTTTCCATGCATATGTCATTACCATATCTCTATTATATACTATCACCAACAAGAGTTTTTTGCAACTGAATTTCACACAAAAGGGAAAAACAACGGTAAATTTGAGAAATCTGACAAAGAAATAGATTATTATCCTAAGATATAATAGAAGACCCATTAGTCGTAATTGTATATCTTGGGATTATGTCTCAGGCCTATGATCTTGAACTCTTCCAAGTAATTGGGCCTCCTCTTGTTTCTACTGAATCTGCCGTCTTCTCCGCTTTCCTTGACATGTATGGCACTACATATCCACTTGTCAATTGAGGCCAATAAAATTTTTAATTGGTGAACACTCATATAATCAACATCTAGTAGAATCTTCCTTGCCCTTTTGAATGCTTTTGTCTGACTCCAAAAATTTTCTCCAGACAGGGTGTTTCTGCCACACTACAGCCATTTCCTCAATTGGGACGCCCTTTGTTTCCGGAAAAAGTTTGTAGATGAATGTAGTCATGATCACCACAAAAAACCCAAAGAAGATGAACAAACCAAACTTCAAGTGACAAAGCATTAACGTGAAGAATTGGGCTATGAAGAATGTGCTGATCATGTTGACACAAACTGTGATACTCTGAGCTGCAGATCGAACCTCAAGGGGGAAAATTTCACTAGGTACCAACCACCCTAGGGGACCCCAAGACCAAGCATAACCTGAAACATATACACATATGACACCCACAACTACAACTGCGTACCACTTTGGCAATTTATCAGGGTTCCCACTAGTGCCAAATGCAGCAGCAATAGCAATTGTCATGATAATCTGTGACAAAAAACATAAATGGTATAATAATAGTTGGCAAGAACTAACAAACAAGACCAAGTAAACGAAAAAGGAAATATGTAATTTGTACGTACGGTACCTGACAAATCAACATTTGAGCACCACCCTCAAGGAAAAGACTTCGCCTTCCAAATTTATCCACAAGAAGAATTGAAACCAAGGTTGAAACTGGTTTAAAGCTGCCAATGATAACAGCAGACATGAGAGAAGCCGTGCTTCCAAAACCAATTGTTCTGAACAGTATAGGAGCATAGAATGTGATCACATTCAGACCAGTGAATTGCTGGAAGAAGGGTATGCATATGGCAAAAATAAGCTGAGGCCTATACTTTCTTTCCCTCAATGTTTTCCAAGGATGTTTCACTTTTTTGGAGGCCTCGCTAGCAGCAATTATATCACTAAACTCAGCATCAACTTCATTTGTGCCTCGAATTTTCTCAAGCTCTTTCCTTGCATCTTCAAGACGGCCGCGTTCAACAAGGGAACTAGGTGAGTCAGGGAGACAAATTGAGCCTATGACGAAAATAACAGCTGGGAGTGCACCAAGACCCAAGCTTAAACGCCATCCCTGACCATTAAGTACTTTTGCAAAGTAGTAGTTGAAGAGATTGGCCACAAAGATGCCTATAGTGATTGACAATTGGAAGCACATGTTGAGAGCTCCTCTGTATTTATAAGGTGCCATCTCTGAGACATAGATTGGCACTGACTGTAATCAAATGAAGTTCTTGATCAGTACACGACAAGAATCATATACAGCACACTACACCCAGACGAGCTTTAAAGAAAATGTACCTGATTAGCGCATCCAATGCCAAAACCAAGCAGCATTCTTCCAACAATAAGCATCCACATGCTTTCAGCTAATCCATTGAGCAATGCACCTGCTACAAAGAACATTCCACCAATAATCATAGTTGCGCGCCTTCCCATCAATCGGGTTATGCTGGATGCCCCTAGACCGGCAACAAGAGCAGTTAGATACAGAGATGATGTGAACAATGTCAATATCTGACTGTTGAATTTGCAGTACTGGTTTGAAGAAGGTTTCATGCTAGACTCCTGTTTATAAACCGATGGAAAGAATTGCTTCAGGAAGGAATCCATGGAGGTCACTCCACCTATGGACGCGGACACATTAAAATTCCCATATCAGAAATTAATTTCATCATTTTAAGATGCAAACAAGGTAACAAAAAGAATGTTTTAATTTATGTTAATACAACAAGGTTGGATTTACCTGAAACCCCATGATCATAACCAAAAATTAAGCCACCAGTGGCTGCCATGACACAAGTCACAACAACCCTAAGAGTGAGCTTTCCCGGATATATTATTGGAACTTCCATTTGTCCTGGCGCCACTGCTAGATCTTTTTGGGTTGAGCCTTATATTTATTGGACAAGTAACTTAATTAAGAAGACATTACAGCAGCTTGCAAGAGAAGAAAGACGACAAAAATAGCAACGTTGTACTGTTTTTTTGTTTTTTTTTTTTATATTTTTTACAAGGTCCTAAAATTAGATAATAGCATCAGTCTTTCTTATCCATCATTAGTTGATACCTGCTTCCTTGAATCGAGGATTTTTCCCAGGTAATCATGATTTCTGCCAGGTAAATAACGGACAAAACCGCTTGAGGATATCAACTATCAAGGATAAACATTTAACAAATAATAAAGTGATAAGAATGGATTTCTTAGCCAGGTAATATTCATGATTTCTGCCACTTTTGGTGCCACCTCAGTTTCCAAACTCGCTGTACCTTCTACCACCTCAACCCAGGGTAGGCGATTATATACCTTTTCCGTTGATGTTTCTGGAGTTTTTGTTTATATGTCTAGAATCTTAACGAGGGAATTGACATAGACTTTAATTGCTTGAGCTAAATTGTTATGTTTATTTCATCTCCTTCAGTCGAGTTATTTGTATCAGATGAGGTTTCCATATATATAAAATCATTGTTTGTTTTCCTTTGTCTTGTGTTTTCGTAAAAGTTCCAGTATTTGTAGATGGTATTTTGGCTTATTTCGAGGGGAGAAGGCACTTTAGTTCAGCATTTTGTACATTAACATAGCAAGCTTTCTATTATCATGCGATTGCAGCTTATTTCTTGTCCTTTGTTCATGATAGAAAAGAAGTTCATTAAGATATTGGTACGTAATATGCTATTGACAACTGACAAGTGACACAAATTTGGAAAACTAACAATTTCAACAATATGGTAAAGTTGAGAGGCGGCTAGAAGAGACTTGCACTTACAATTTTTTATGAAATGGCAAGACTAGTTTGTGATTATGAGGTGTATGATGGCTGACAGCATTAAATTTGAGGATTTGCATCACAGAGATAATTGCATTTTAAGGAGCTGCAGTTTTCAGCTTTAAACTGAGTTAGGCCATAAATGAACCTGTAATATAATGATTTCTGTACTCTAAAAGTGATTACGCTTGGGTTTTGCTGATTTCAGTAGTAAATCTTGGATTTTACTTCTAATTGAAACTTTCTTATAAAGTTCTGCACCACTTGCTGGTTGTTTGTCATGATTGTTTTAAATCAATGAGTAATATCATATTAAGTAGTGGCCGTGATATTAGCAGTGTAACACTTCTTCGGTTTGAATAATTTGGTTTAAGTAAGATCATGAGTGAATTAGGTTCGAGTGAGACTCTTAAGCCCACATAAACCATACGCCCCATTTGGGTTTTAGTGCTTAAAATTTTCTCCCTTAATAAACCCAAATGTGTTAGAAGACCCAATAGAGTTTCAGGATGTTATGGATCTATATAAAGCCCATATGCTTGGAAGGCCCAATAGAGGAGGGGCAACTAAGTTGCCCGCAAACAACAGAGCAGGCCCAGAGGAAGAAGGTCCAAATGGTTCAAACCTTACGGTAAACACTATAAATAGGAGCTAAAGATCATATGTATGACTAATCTCTTTCTAATATATTTTATGCAATTACAGTGCACACATACCACCCCCATTTTTGGCTAAGGCCTCGCAATTGTGTACCGTGATTTGCTATCTCCAAGATACCTAGTTCATAGGTATCTAGAGAGAGCACTAGATCCAATATTGACCTACAAGCCCTTGGCTAGACATCTCTGTCATATACAGACAGAACACGGGTCATGTGTTCTAGTAAGTTAAGGAGTTGACTGGGTAAAAATGAGTTTTCGTGTAATTCTTAATTTGAATTTGAATTTTCAACTTTGAATTCAAGTTTAAATTAAAAGTTATGATAAAAATGAATTTTAATTTAAAGTTTAAATTTGAATTTAAGAGGTTAAGTGGATAAGGATAATTATACAGATAGAACACTGGTCATGTGTTCTAGTAAGTTAAGGAGTTGACTGGGTCAAAATGAGTTTTCGTGTAATTCTTAATTTGAATTTGAATTTTGAACTTTGAATTCAAGTTTAAATTAAAAGTTATGATAAAAATGAATTTTAATTTAAAGTTTAAATTTTGAATTTAAGAGGTTAAGTGGATAAGGATAATTATGAATTGTCCATTAAGATAATTACGAGGATTTGCTAATTTAAATAAAGTATTATCAAATAGAGATTGAATAAGGCTTCATGAAACAACTTAATCATTTGCATTACGAATTCAAACGGAATTATTGATCAAGCAACAATCAGGATAGGGAGAATACTTTTAGTGCTACAATAGCACCGAGTCTTCTATGCTACTGCAACACAAATTAAGACATGTTTATTAATTTTCCAGATTATTTGGCTTACGTGGAATTTAATATTTTCTTCTTCTGTCAGTGTAAGAACTCGCACCGTTAACTAAGGAAGTTAATTAATTAATTGTGAGAAATTAGAAAATAATTCTATAATTGATCCCAATAATTATGAGAAGACTTATATAATTATGGTAAGTGTTTAATAATGTTGAAAGTCGTTTTTCTGATGAAAAGTGCAGATACCAGTTCTGCTACAAGGTATAAATGCGTACCGATCAAGAATCCCGCAAAGTTATAATAAGAGTGGGAATATTCCTAGAATAATATATAGGACTGTGATTTCAAATTTTGAAGTTACAATAATGAGAACTGGTGCCAGCACTGACACTGGCTATGTAAAAGCGCGTACCGGAAAGGTGCTGCGAAAAATAATATAAAAAATATGATAAATCCTAGAAAAATAAGTTGGTTCATAATCTAAAGTTTGAGATTAAAATGCTAGGCGTAGCTATTTTTGTTATTACTGTGTGTTTTAACTTAAGTGGGCCTATATAAGCTAGTGGCACAATGCCCTAGGTCAGAGTGCAAACCTCCTACGTGAGTTTTTGGACCCCCTTTGGCTGCTGGTCAGTTTCTTCCTTTGCCACCTTCTTCCTCCATAGCAAAAGCTTCAAGAAACCATTTGTATTCCTTGTTTCTCTACCATATCACCTTGTGTGAGTGAGGGCTTGCCTTGGGTGTTAGTAGGGGACCTTTTTTTGAGTTTCGTTTTAGAACTTGTGAGGATTATGGGGTGGTGTTTCTGAGTTGTGTGAGTATAGCCATTTTCTTGGCATTTTGAGCTCCAAGTTGTGAGCTTTGTGGAGAAAGAGACCACCTTGAGGTGTCAAATTCGTGGGCCTTAGAAGTCAGTGTTGTGTGACTGTGTTGGAAGCTCTAAGGAGGAGTCTTTTTCTGAGTTTGTGAAGCCTAAGGTATACCATGATCATAGCCTTGATGTTTTGATGAGTTTAACTTGTTTAATCCTTTAAAAAAAGAAAATTTAACCATTTGAGTAAAGGATTGTGTTTCTGAGTTCATAACATGGTAATGAATATCTATTTATGGAGTCATTGGACTCCAAATCACGTTTGAACCCTTAAAAGTGGGATTATGCAGAAGTCTGATCGAATTTATGCATTCTAATGGAGAAGTATTTGAATACTTTTCGTATAGTATTCGAATACTTGTCCTCTGGTAGTCGAATACTCCATGATGGAGTATTGGGATACTTTTCTGGGAAGAAAAGTATTCGGATACCTTTGAAGAAGTATTCGAATACTGGAGAGTATTCGAATACAGTGAGTTTTGGTATTCGGATACTGTAGTATTCAGATACTTGGGGTGTTGGTATTCGAATACCTCATGGTATTCGAATACTTTAGTGAAAGTAATCGAATACTTTCTGGAGGCATGGAGTATTCGAATACTCTTCAAGGAGTATTCGAATACCTCCTGCATAAACAACATGAAATGACTTAAAATGAGATGGAAAGCCTTAATCACTTAATGTAACCTTGGTGAATGGTTATTGATGATTATTTACTGTATAACAGATTGTGATTGTGTTGTTTGTGGGCTTTGAGCTGGTGAGGACTCTTGGCTTGGATAGTTAGCTTGCAAGGTAAGCTTTCGTGTCCTCGGCTTAGCCATTGTTTGTTCCATGGAGAATGGTTTATATGCATGATTTGTTTTCATGTACTGTTTTATTGAAATGCTATGGAGCTGTTAAGTGCAAAATGCTTATGATATCTATGTGGTGTTTCGCCTAGCCAGGAAGCCATGGGGTGGTCCTGGGGGCGGGTACAGCACGAGCGTGTACTGTGTGGGTAATAGACGTATTCCTGCACTTCTCTGATCAGTAGATAGATATAACACACATGACATGATTATCTGCTGCATTGCACTGAATTTTGAACTGATATTGAATTACTGCTTTTAGAACTTATATTGCACATGTAAGTGAGCTTGGGGTGGAAGATCCTTGAGGACCCCTTGTCTTACTGAGATTTCTGTTTAGAGATCTCACCCCACGTTTGAGGCACACGTTTCAGGTTCAGGTAATGCGGGGTTGAGACCTCTAGCGCCAGGAGGCCGGAGCTGAGTTAGATGTCTGCTATTATGATTATATGTTTGGATGCTGGATTATATTTGCTGATGATATGCCTTTAGCTTGTTATTACTATGTTGCTGTTGTTGAGATTATGTTTGGCCTTCTTGCCTTATTTGGAGAGCATGGGGATTGTCCATGCCACATTTGATTATGTATTGTTGTTTAGATTTGAGTTGTATAAACCATCAGGGTTGTCCGTGTAACACCCCGTTCTAGAACCGGTTTGTTAACATCGCATTATGATATTAAGCGCAGTTACAATCACATGGGTTCCATTAAAATCCGGATAAATTTTTCATTTTAAAACGTACCGAACTTATAATACCCAATTTCGTGATCATAACCATATTACCTTGCGGAAACAGATAAATTAAGCTTAACATCATGTTCATTTCCCATTTTTAAACCATTAATTTACTTCTTGTTTAGTTCAATACTTCTACTATATTGTAGGTTTCTTCATTAGCTACCTGTGGCTTCAAACCGTGCTCAAATCGGAGCACTGTAGCCCAAGTTAGGACCATTTGAAGCAACACAAGAGAGTGTTGGTCACAGGCCCAGCGCGCTTCAGCGCGCTACCGGGCGCTCAAGCGCGCGCTATCGGGCGCTAAAGCCTCCATCTGGGCGCTTAAGCGCACGGAGGCAGTAAGCATCAGTATTTCCAGTGTGGATGGGCGCTTAAGCGCGCAACAGGGCGCTCAGGCGCGCTAGCCTGGGCGCTCAAGCTCCCACTGGGACGTTTTAGCGCGCAGAGACAGAAGCATCTCCTCCTTCAGTGGCGAAGGGCGCTTAAGCGCGGACCAGGGCGCTCAAGCGCGCAACCCTGGGCGCTTAAGCCCCACCCTGGGCGCTAAAACACGAGGGGGCAGTAAGCATCACAACTTTCTGCAGCAAAGGGCGCTTAAGCGCGAGCCAGGGCGCTCCAGCGCGCAATCCTGGGCGCTTAAGCCCCCACTTGGGCGCTCCAGCGCGAGGAGGCAGAATGCATTGGCACTCGCAGGGGCAGCAGGGCGCTTGGGCGCGCTCCTGGGCGCTTAAGCGCGCTGCCAGGGAATTCCAATTCCCACATTTCTCAAGTCCAAGCCTAGGGGAAAATGCATCCCCATTACAAACCCCAAATGTCCATGCCCCAAAACTAAATCCTAGCACTCATCCAACCTCTCCTCATGAGATTTAGCTAGAATTTGGACAGCATGACCTTTGTTTTCTCATCGTTTACCAGTTTAAACGAAGAGGGTACCTAATTGATTTTCAGCCCAACCAATTCAACAACTCAATACATAACAAGCATGCATATATTGAATTCCAAGTAGGCATCATTTACATTACATATCCTTTACAAATCATAGAACTTAGCTTACAAAACACTATGATCATTCCCTTGGCTCCCATCAACAAAAGGTGTAACCAAAGGCATGAGCATAGGCTAAGTTCATCCAATGAATCAAGATATACAAATGATCATGGGCTTTCAAAATAAAATCCTATACATGTCAACTACAAAAGGCATGCATAAACTCAAAGAAGTGCCATATTTCATGCATAATCTAGGTATGGCCACTTGCCACCAGAGGCTCCTGCAGCATCCTTACCTGAAAGGGGGTCCCCACAACACGGGGTGAGATATACGAATATATCCAGTAAACCAGGGGTCCTTGGAGCATCTCTCCACCCCACAGTTCCATATCAGTGTAATAGCAATAACAATAATAATGCAGTAAATACATATCTATGCAAAGTGCAATACATCTCCAGGAGAAATCCCTCGAGCTCTCAAGCTGTCCTAAGGAAACTCAGATGCAAATAGTCCTACTGGCCAGCTAACTACCAAGTATGATTTACGCATCGTCATGCCACATACCAACATAGGGAAACACCATCCTATGCCACACCAAATGCATACACATACGTATAACAAAGCATTACACTATTTTATTGCATTTATATACACAATCACAACCTCCACCCTTTCAGGGCTTGGTAGAACAGTCAAGGGAATTACACCCAAGGTCCGAAGGCTTACCTCAATGCTTCAGTCAACCTTTGTTCTTCACCAACAGTTTCAGCAATCAACTTTTACAAACATACACCTACACATGGTGTAATGCAATCAACATTGCATCCAAGAGTATTTCACAATCAACCATCAATTACTCAATTCAAAGCACAACACAAGTATGAGCTTACCAATTCCAATGAGCTATTCAAGCTCCATAGCTTGCTCCAATGGTTGATCACTCACGGTTGGTCCAAATGTCTCAATCCTAGACATCACAAGGATCCAATCAATCATTCAACTCACTAATTGTTCAACATGCTAGAATACTAACCAATCCAAGCATGAATTTTCCAATATTATGAACAATTATCAAATGACTATCTAGGCTCATTTCCACCGATTAAATGACATTCCTAGCATTTTCCATAACATGCTCTAAGCTCCATTCTTCCTAGAACATAGCTAATTCAACTACATTTCATAAAAATCCCAATTTACTATTCACAAACCCTAACTCATGCAAATTTCAAGGAATCATGAGGTTCAAGGGTTAGAATCTTACCACCAATGGTCACACAACCAAGGATTGATGGCTCCTCAAGCTTCAATGGAGGTAGAAACTCTCAAAACCCCAAATTTCTCCAAAGGGCCGAATTTTTGAGAGGCAATATCCCTCTCCACAATGCTCCCCACTCAAAACAAAGCTAGGATTATGAAAGAGGGGAAGATTTAGAGTGGTTTAGGCTTTTGAATCACTCCAATCGGTTGGGTTTGCTCTCTCTCTCTCTCTCTCTCTCTCTCTCTCTCTCCTCCTCTCTCTTCTTCTTCTTCTCTCTTCTTCTTCTCTTTTTCTGGCGTCGACGGGCTGGGTGGGAAATGGGGGTCATTTGGTGACTTAAGTCACTTAACATAGGTTAAGTGGCTCTAAGCGGGTATTGGTTCGTCTATCTATTTAACTCCAATAATTACCAAACTTTACCCAAAAGTCTGGAATATTATTCTAGGAATATTACTATTTTTATTTTTATATTTTGGGTACTTTTGACAGTACCCATTTATACCCCTTAATTTTCACTGAGTACACTTTTTAACTCCAAAGTGACTCAGATTCATTTTATTATTAAGCCTCATACTTAATTTCACCCAGTAAAACATGTTTAATTAATTAATTACACTTGATTTCCTAATTAATTAATATGGGCTATTATAGTCACCCCACCTTTTAGCGATTTTGTCCGCAAAATCAAGAACGTACCTGTCCTTAAACTCAGGATATTGCCGGAGAAGCTCATCTTCCCGCTCCCAAGTGGACTCTTCAGGCGTCCTTCCTTCCCACTGGACTTTCACCATAGGAATAGATTTATTTCTCAGCTTCTTCTCATCTCTTTCGAGTATCTTCAGTGGTCCAATAGGAGTCTTCAAATTCTCCCGGATTTCAACATTATCAGGTTGAACCACATGAGAAGGATCAGCTACATATTTCCTCAGCTGAGAAACATGAAACACATCATGTAAATTTGCTAATTGCGGAGGTAAGGCAAGCTGGTAGGCAACCGGTCCCACCCTACGAAGAATCTGGTAGGGTCCAATAAATCTCGGACTCAGCTTCCTCACTCCAAGGGCTCGTCCCACACCCGTAACCGGTGACAGCTTCAGGAACACATGATCTCCCTCCTCAAACTCTAGAGGTCGATGCTTGAGATCATAGTAACTTTTCTGACGATCCTGAGCCTTTTTCAGACGATCCCTAATCATTTTGATCTGCTCAGTAGTCTCCTGAACAAAATCCAATCCAAACCGCTCTGTGTCTCCAACCTCTGACCAACAAGTAGGTGTCCTACACCTGCGACCATACAAGGCCTCGTAGGGAGCCATACCCAGACTAGCATGGAAACTATTATTATATGAAAACTCAACCAGTGGGAGATATCGATCCCATGCAGTACCCTGCTCCAGGGTGCAAGCCCTCAGCATATCCTCCAACGTCTGAATGGTCCTCTCAGTCTGACCATCCGTCTGTGGGTGATAAGCAGTGCTCAGTCTCAACTGAGTGCCAAGAGCCTCCTGCAATGCTCCCCAGAAGCGAGAAGTGAACTTCGGGTCCCGATCACTAACAATGCTTTCAGGCACCCCATGAAGCCTCACAATCTCCTTCACATAGAGCCTAGCCAATCTCTCCGCAGAGAAATCTACCCGAACTGGCAAAAAGTGTGCGGATTTTGTCAATCTATCCACAATCACCCATATAGAATCATAACTAGCCTGTGTTCGCGGCAATCCCACTACGAAATCCATGGAGATACTCTCCCATTTCCATTCAGGAACATCCAGAGGTTGTAACATACCAGAAGGCTTTTGATGCTCAATCTTTACCTTCTGACAAATGAGACACTTAGAGACAAATTCGGCAATATCTTTCTTCATACCAGGCCACCAGAAATTCATCTTTAGGTCCTGATACATCTTTGTAGCTCCCGGATGAACTGTAAAATGACCCTTATGAGCCTCTGTCATCACTTCTTCCGCCAACTGCCTAGGTACAACTACACGACCCTGATATAATAGTATACCCTCATCATTGCAGGATACACCACTCTGACCTTTTAGTCGTCTAGCACTTTCATTTTGCAGCTGGGCTTCTTTGATTCTGGTCATCAGTTCATTCTCAATGCTCGTGATTTCAAAGCCACAAATTTTACATGGAAAGATTTTAGATAATTGAATATCTCTGAACCTCTCTATCACATCATAATCTCTAATCATCATGCTTGATATGCTCACAGATTTACGGCTCAGTGCATCAGCTACAACATTAGCCTTGCCAGGATGATATTTCAATTCAAAATCATAGTCTTTTAGGAACTCGGTCCACCGTCGTTGTCTCATATTCAGCTCCTTTTGATCAAACAAGTATTTCAAACTCTTGTGATCGCTGAATATTGCAAATTGCATTCCATACAAGAAATGCCTCCACTGCTTCAACCCAAAAACAATTGCAGCAAGCTCAAGGTCATGGGTTGGATAATTTTCTTCATGCGGTTTCAATTGCCTCGATGCATAAGCTACCACTCGCCTATCTTGCATCAGCACACATCCCAATCCCTTCTTGGAAGCATCGCTGTATAGCTCAAATTCACCTTCCGGGTCGGGAAGTACTAACACCGGAGCGGTCGTCAGTTTCTCCTTAAGGCTCTGAAAGCATTCTTCACATTCTTGTGTCCAAACAAATGGAGTATCCTTCCGGGTCAAACGGGTCAATGGCAACACCATGGCTGAAAATTCTTTAATGAATCTCCGGTAATAACCAGCCAAACCCAGAAAACTTCTTATTTCTGTTACTGTCTTGGGTCTCTCCCAATCAACAACTGCCTCTATCTTGCTAGGATCAACTGCTACTCCCTCAGCAGAGATAACGTGACCCAGAAATTGCACTTGAGAAAGCCAAAACTCACATTTAGAAGGCTTTGCATATAACTGTTTCTCTCTGAGAATTTGCAACACAGTTCTCAAGTGACCTTCATGCTCTTCCTTACTCTTGGAATATATCAGGATATCATCAATAAACACAATCACGAATTGATCCAGAAACGGCTTAAATATGCGATTCATGTAATCCATAAACACCGCAGGAGCATTAGTGAGTCCAAATGGAATTACTTGATACTCATAATGTCCATATCTAGATCGGAAGGCAGTCTTCGGAATATCTTCCTGCCTAATTCGGATTTGATGATAACCCGACCTCAAATCAATCTTTGAGAAGACACAAGCACCCCTCAACTGATCAAGCAAATCATCTATGCGAGGGAGAGGATACTTGTTCTTAATGGTAACCTTATTCAACTGACGGTAATCAGTGCACAATCTCATGCTACCGTCCTTCTTCTTAACAAATATGACTGGTGCTCCCCACGGGGACACACTTGGCCGGATAAACTGCT
>NW_026898010.1:37500-41324 GCF_033153095.1 Gastrolobium bilobum | reverse complement strand
ATGTTTTATGTCCATCTCAGAAATGAGTATATAAATAGATGTAATGGTTAGTTGTAAAATATCGAGTGTATGCAAGTTCCTTTGTGTACAAGTATTTTCAATGTGTCTTTACTATCTGTTTGTTTAAAATAAAAATATTTTTTGTTTTTCTGAAGAAAAAAAAAGAAAGAAGAAAAAGAGTCTCCAATTTGCCAACTCCGACGCAAGCGTCAAATTCTCTTCAATTAATTATTCTGTTTATATAAAACAGCATCACCCACGTGCTGCCTCTGCAATTTACAAATAAGGTGAATTTATTCTGTTTCAACATCAACATCAACATCAACATCAACATCAACAACACTTTTATTCCAAATTAATTAGGGAATTTATTCTGTTTATAAACTATTATTTAATAAAACATTTTTTTTAACGGCTATGATCATCTGAATCCTGAGTTATCCTATCTCAGTTCGTCTCCTTTTCATTATTCATTTGATTTTAAATGTGTGAAAGCAGAGAATGGTTTATCTAAGTTGTTAACACAGTGAACCCACCATGTTGCAGCATTGATTGAGTTCTGAGGAAGTTGTTGTGGTTTTCTCTGTGGCATAAATATAGCTGAAATTCAAACTTTGCTAGTGATAAAACGTGAAAATAATTAAAAATGCAAGACCCATAAGTTAGCTTTGAAGTTTGAATATGCTTTTGGACGGAGCAATGTTTTGGTGAGATGTATTAATTGGTGCTTTTATTAGTTTATGCCACAATCAAATTTATTTGGTACGCTTCGTTCTCCCAGCTTATGGTAAAACTCTATATAAATAGGTGACGAATGATAATTACATAATAATGCATATTACGTACATAATATCAGTACTCATGCATTAATAAAGTCTATTTTAAGAGCACTTTCGGTTGGCGTGCTTAATAAAATATTTTTGCTTTGAATAAAAAAAAGTAATGTCCGTTTTCTCTGTTCTTGTTATGGTAATTTAATTTTAAACCGTTAATTAAGAATCTTCTGTTTCAAGTTACAAATTGATCAAATTCAACTAATTCGAAAACATAATTTTGTCAACTACAGAACTAGTTGATGCTCGACTATGGCAAGTTGGTAACTGGTAACTAGTGACTTGAACATCATCATACTCTATCTAGTGGCAACAACAGTTTTTACTTGCACATCATCATACTCTTATTTGTAATTTGGACATTAGTTTTAAGTACCTACACACTACACAACAAGAATCAAAACCACGTGGATTCAGGAATAGTACCTTGTTCCTGCATAAAAAAAAAAAAAAAAAGCTTGCACTTGGCGGTTTTGGGTGACACCTCACAAATGTGTCAGTTCGTTGGTGTGACGTTGCTTAAGCAAAGAACCCTTTTTCATTCCCTCGCAATAACATCTATTTATTCCCCACTTATGCATCTCTACTTTTCCTCACAAGTTAAAGTCTCCCTTGCTCTCTCTCTTTCTCTCTCTCTCTCTCTCTCTATTAAGGTGTTACTCTATTTAACATTCATATATCTTTTAAGACAGAAAGATGAGTCTTTTGGGGCTTCTCTTGGTGGGATTTCTCTCTTTGGGATCATCTGTCTATGCGTCCAGTGATGGTTGGATGAATGCTCATGCAACCTTCTATGGAGGGGGTGATGCTTCTGGCACAATGGGTGAGTAACACTTTACAGTTATGTGACACACAATGTGTCCACCCTTTGGTTTTTATGTAATTTTTATTGCACTTTCTTTGAACATAGCATAGGTTGATTGAAATGATATATTATATAAACCTGTGTGTGATTTATGCTTTGTTGCAGGTGGGGCTTGTGGATATGGGAACTTGTATAGCCAGGGGTATGGGACTAACACTGCTGCTTTGAGCACGGCCTTGTTCAACAATGGTTTAAGTTGTGGGGCATGTTTTGAGATTAAGTGTGTTAATGACAAAAGGTGGTGCCTTACAAGCTCAATTGTGGTCACTGCCACCAATTTTTGCCCACCAAACAATGGATTACCAAATAATGCAGGTGGTTGGTGCAACCCTCCTCTTCACCATTTTGATCTTTCTCAACCTGTCTTTCAACACATAGCTCAATACAGAGCTGGAATAGTACCCGTGGCTTATCGAAGGTAGTTCATTTTTCCTATTCTCAGTGTCTCTTTTGGAATTTTGTTATTAAATTGTACGCACTGCTTGAGTCATCAAATGCCTTATAAAACAAAATCTGATAATTGTCGTTTCTGACACATCTAGCCACTTTACCCTTGTCTGAAGCAATACTATAGAATCTTTTTTTCCTTTTTTCTAATTATGGTTTTTGAGGCTTTTACTTGCCTAGTAATATTGTCCAC
Source organism: Gastrolobium bilobum (assembly GCF_033153095.1). NCBI lineage: Eukaryota > Viridiplantae > Streptophyta > Magnoliopsida > Fabales > Fabaceae > Gastrolobium > Gastrolobium bilobum. The sequence goes on along the minus strand of NW_026898010.1, from coordinate 38,986 downwards.
AAGAAGACACAATTATAATTAAAGACTAAAGACAATTCACGTGATCTTTTTTCATGACATAATTCTAATGTACTTTTTCTTGTTTGTGGTCTTAATATATAGCACGGACTTAAGTATTTCCTATCTAAGTCTAAGAATGTCTTTTTAATGCTGGAGCCTTAAGGGGACTTTTCCATCCAAAATTGAAAGTTCTTAGGATTCTAAGATTGTTTTTCTTTTTCTTTTTTTCCCTCAAATTCTTAAATTCTTAGACAAATAGATTGTATGTATTCGCTATGTCAATGTTTTGATATTTTGTAGCTAGGAATATATTCCACTGGTAAGGTAACCACACCCCCTTTTATCTTGATACCTTAGTTTGCTACTTTGCAGGGTTGGTCCTTGTTTTGACCAAGCATTTGATTCTTCTTCTTTGACTGTTGATAATGTAGGGTCCCTTGCCAAAAGAGAGGTGGCATAAGATTCACCATCAACGGCCATTCTTACTTCAATCTAGTCCTAATTACCAACGTTGGTGGTGCTGGTGATGTTAATGCAGTTTCCATCAAAGGTTCAAGAACTAATTGGCAGCCAATGTCTAGAAACTGGGGTCAGAACTGGCAAAGCAACGCTTACCTCAATGGACAGAGCCTCTCCTTCAAGGTTACCACTAGCGACGGTCGAACCGTGGTCTCTTATAATGTTGCACCTGCTGGCTGGTCCTTTGGCCAAACCTTCACAGGCCTTCAATTTCCTTAAGAGACACAGAAGAACACAAACCCTTCATATTTTGTCATTGGGAGTGTTGGTAGCTATATTTATTGTGTTTGTTATACTTAGTGATATAAAACAGGTATAGTTTGTAATAGAAAGGGAATATGATAGTGATTGGTGAGTTTTAGGAGCAAATGAAAGGGGCTTATTTTAAGATAGTCCTAGTCATTTGAATTGTGTTGTGAGGAACTGTGTTCTGTTTTCAATTTGAAAAAGGCAGAGACAGTTTCGATAGCTGTGGTGGATGTTTACGGTTTACCACCCTCTAGTTTCGTTTGTTGTGTGGTTCTTGTTATCTATGAAAATGAAGATGAAAATGTGAAGCATGATATTTGCTAGCTTAACAAGAGAATAGCATAGAAAAGAAGAAGCAATTTTGCTTCTATATGAAGTCATTGTCTTGAACTTTATTTAACTCAGTGTAATAGTGAAGGTATGATATGAATGAATAAAATCACGTTTCCCTGTGAGTTCAAAAGTGTTTTCTCTGCATCAACTTTTATGTTTATTTTTATTTTATTTATTCATTTATTTTAGAATTGATACTGCCTAATGTTATTATGTTTGCATTCTCTGTCAATGACATATTTATGGGTTTGTTTTTTCTAACGTTACTTTAGATAACTTTATCTAATTTTCATCAAAACGACGTCGTTTTGGGACGGAAATCATGGTATTTTTGTAATTTTAATTTATTTCAGGGTTATAATAGTCTTTATCATTCTAATTTTTT
>NW_026898010.1:0-35000 GCF_033153095.1 Gastrolobium bilobum | reverse complement strand
AAATATAAGGAAATAAATAATCAAAATGACGTAGTTTTGGAGTGGCCGGAGATAAACTTATCTCAAGCAGCTTGAGAAATATTTTTCCCACACACACATATATATATATATATAGGTAGGATCCTTTGACACCGGTCTCAAATTTAAAGTTTGACACCTTATCTGACAGTATTAGATTAAAAAAGATCAATGATGTTACATGAATACAAATCAGAGTCGTTGATCTTTTTTTATCTAATGGATCTTAGATGAGGTGTTAAACTTTAAATTTGACATTGATATCAAAGGATCCTACCCCACATATATATATATATATGGGTAGAGAAAAGTTATTGTAGTCCCGAAACACCATTATTAGGTGTTCTTTTTTCCTAAATTAGAAATTTTGTATGACATTTTTACCTTTATCATTTTGCTTATTTCCATCTATGTCCTACTTTTTTTCTACTTTTGGCCAAGGTACACATGCACGCGGTTCACTGTATCATCTTTTCTCATATATATATATATATATATGAGTTAATCTTTTGTCATATAACGTTATTTAGTTTAATAACTTCATTCGATCAATACACCAATTGTCTGACATGACATATAGACTATAAACTTGGTAATAACACTGCCGATTGAAATTTGATGCAAGAGTTTAACAAAAGTTACAGCACAAGTAATCAAAGCATCCCTATGTATAGTCACAGCAGCAAGAGCAACTGCATCACCAGAAAACAAAAATTAGAGTTCAATAAGATAAGATGGGTCATATATATCTCAACAATCACATCAATTTTTCACAAATTCAATTTAGGAAAGAAAAAAAGATTACCATTCATAACCCAATGAAAATATTGAATCGAAATTGTGTCCAGATACACCCAAATTATGATTTTTTTTTTTTGTGTTAGAGTTCTTAAATGTTAAAGGGAAAAAAACAAAGAATGGAGCAAAGCTCTAAACTACACAAAAACAAACAAAAATTGACATGAGAGTTATCAAACAGGGCGATAGCAAAGCAAAACCGATAGACAGGTAGCGATAGGTTATGGCGAGGTCCGGCGGCAGGCGCAGAGGAATGGAAGGAGAATAGGGCTGGATCATGAAACGAAAGTTTGGATGAGAGAGAGAAATTGGAAAAGAAATTTCAGACGAGAAGATGAAGAAGGACACATGTTTACTAATTCTGAATGGATCGTGATTGTTGGATCAAAATGTGATAAAAGGTGAGGAAGTGGCCTAACTGATGTAAAAAGATTTCTATATATATATATATATATATTTCTCTTGTTGCAAGAAGATAATTTTATCTCTTACATACACATAAATGTGTGTGGGGCCATGTGAGATTATGTGAATAGAAAAAAGAGAAAAAAATATGGGTTTCACATACTTTTATTTGTGTAAGAGATTTTTTCTCCTACAACATGAGAAAAACTAAACCCATATATATATAAGTGTTATTCTTTCAACCTAAAAATTTCATAACGTAGTTTTTTATCGTTGATTTTAGGGCTGGCAATATGGGCCAGCCCGCCCCGGCCCGCCCCGGCCCGCCACTAGCCCGCCCAAAATGGGCTGGCCCGCCCCGGCCCGTTTTGATAAAATGGGTTGAATTGAGTAACCCGGCCCGTTTTATGAGTGGGCTGGCGGGCTACGGGCCAGCCCGCCTAAAATAAACAAAATATAAAAATAAAATACAAAAAATTAAATTCTGCATAAAATCACATAAAAAAATCTGCATAAAAGCATACAAAAATCTGTATAAAATCCTAATGTGCTTATGAAACCAAGAAGATCAGTGTTTAATAATCTGCATATAAATATGCATCTTTCAATCCAAAAATAATAATAAAAAAATAAAATCATATCAGGATAAAATAGAATAACAAAACAAGTAACAAAGTGTTGTATGAGCAGTCCACAACAATTCAAAAAAGCCACTTGCAAGCAGAGAAATCTAAGATACGGAGCTACATAACAATTGGGTAACCTAAAAAAAAAAAAAAAAAATGACTTGGCGGGCTAGCCCGCCCCGTGGCGGGCTGACCCATATGGGCTGGCGGGTTTGGCGGGGCGGGTTTGGCGGGCTGGTGGGTTGAAAGACTCAACCCAGCCCGCCCCATTTGGCAGGCGGGGCGGGCCAGCCCGGCGGGCTCAGCCCATTTTGCCGGCCCTAGTTGATTTCCGTCAATCTAATAGTTATGATTTATTGGATCATATTTATTAATTAATTATTAATTTTCAATAAATTATAACCGTCAGATTGATGAAAATCAACAGTAAAAAACTAGGTTGAAAGAGGTTGTAAAAATTTTAGGTTGTAAGAGTAACGCTGCTTATATTTATATATATATATATATATATATATATATATATATATATAATCCCTCTTCTTCTTTTTTTTACTTTATAGGGCTCATTTGCTTTTTTTGTCTCTCCAACATGAGACCATTCTCCTCCGGAGAAATATAAAACTCATATATATATATATATATATATATATATATATATATATATATATATATATATATATATATATATATATATATGTAATCATTTGACATCAATGTCAAATTTTAAATGCGATATCTTGTCTATTAGCCGATAGATCAAAAAAGATAAATGGTGTTACATGCTTACAAATCAGAGTCGTTGATATTTTTTTATCTAACGGCTCTCAGATGAGGTGTCAAATTTAAAATTTGACATTGGTGTCAAAGGATCCTACCTCATATATATATATATATATATATATATATATATATATATATATATATATATATATATATATATATATATATAGGGATAGGATCAACTTACACCGGTGTAAGAATAATAAATCTTACACCAAATTGTAACCGTTGATTTTCGTGCATCCAATGGTTGAGATTTATTGGGAATTAAAAATTAATTAATGAGTGAGACCTAATAAATCTTAACCGTTAGATGTAGAAAATCAATGATTAAGATTTGGTGTAAGATTTATTATTCTTACACCGGTGTAAGATAATCCTGCCCCATATATATATATATATATATATATATATATATATATATATAAGGCACTTGGATGAAATTTTCTTTAGAAAATAGCTAGGCCGAACCTTTGATGGTTTAATCAATTGAATCATTTTATTGAATGATTCTTTACCCTTTAAGCAAAAACTAAAATTTTCAAGAGGTGATTACCCAAATAAAAATAAAAAAATTCAAGAGTTTCTATTAGACTTGATAGTATGCCATGAATTGTTAAGAGTTTCTGTCCAAGTTTAGTAGTTGCAATGAATTGCACATAACATGATGTGAGGTTGGTCTCGTAAGAAAGCTAAGATGTTGTCTTACAATTTCATAATCTTTTCTTTTGTGGTTTATTATTGTAATCAAAGAAGAAATTTTGTTCTCTGTATTTTTATTTAAACTACTAGCTAGGTGTAGGATATATACTAGGAAAACTCCTTAAAATAGTAAAATTGCAAGAAATAAGGAAGCTAAGAATATGAAAATAATTGATAATAAGTTAGCATTAAAAATTTATATTCTTACTCTTACAAATCAAGAAGTATGTCTAAAAAGTGTTGTTGACACTCTTGCTTGAGTTTAAGAGTACATGTTAATTATTCCCAGTTTGTCTATTAACACTTCAAAACTTGGCCTGGGCAACCCTAATTTAGTTAGAAGATTTTCTACTTGATGTTTTGTAGGCATCTATATCATGTTGATTATTTCATTATTTGATCTTATAATTTTTTCTTGAAAAATAGTTGTTCAATCGTAACACTAAAAAAGTCCATTTTTTCGACGGAATTTTTCCGTCGAAAATGATGAAAATTTTGTCGAAAATGAAATTTTCGATGGAATTCAGGTCGTCGAATTTTCCTTTGTTGCTAACAAATTTTTCGATGGAATTTTTGACGGAAAATAATGAAATTTCGTCAAAAATTGTTGTGATGGTTTTCGACGGAAAATGAATTCCGTTGAAAATTTTCGACGAAAAATAATGAAATTCCGTCGAAAATTGTTGTGATGATTTTCGACGAAAAATGAATTCTGTTGAAAATTTTTGACGAAAAATCAATGAATTTTGGTCAAAAATTGATGTAAACTTTTTTGACGAAAAAATAATGAAATTCCGTCGAAAATTGTAATGGTTTTCGTCGAAAAATGAATTCTGTCTCCGTCAAAATTTTTCGACGAAAAATCAATGGAATTCCGTCGAAAATTGTGGTAATGGTTTTCGACGGAAAATGAATTTCGTTGAAATTTTTTGACGGAAAATCAATGGAATTCAGTCGAAAATTGTTATAAATATTTTCAACGAAAAATGAATTCTTTCAAAAAAAATTGATTTTTTTTAATTTCTCTCTACAAAGTCAATACCAATTTTATGTACTGCACTTGATAAAAAATAATAATAAAAGTAAATAACATATCAAAATTAAATCTCTTTAATCAATACATTAAATGCACAAAAGTTCATATCATATATTAGGCTAAGTATTAAAAAAGGCTTATACAATTAGCTAGCGGTATACAATAAGTATATATTGTAACCTTAAAAATTAACAAATAAAATTTAACATATCAATACACAATGCGAAACTGAGTTCATGATTCAACAAAATAATTTTCTCTCAGTCTGTTTTGAACTTTATATCAATACACAATCCTTCTAATCCAACACATACAATGTTCAACTTCACCAAGTATTTAAACCTAAGAGTGATAAGTTTTGCAGACTTAATATCATAAGCTTTGTCTTGATACACATGGATCATCATTTTAAGTGGGTGAACTTGAAATATTCCTCCGTGATCAAGGCTTTCTTTGACTTAAACCAGGGGTTCCCTTTTGACTTTACGACTGAGAGACAAAAGACCTACAATGAACTTGCTTTCTGCAAACACAAACAGGTAAATCTCCCAATTGATCCGCCTATCAAAGATGACTAAGAAAACAAAGACAAAGTCATCCTATATAACACGATGATCAAAATATCAAATAATAGATAACTCATGGACAAGTATAATATGAATTATTGGGGTGACAAAATCACTAATTTATTTTTCAGTGTAGCCTTCCAATTGCTCATCCAAACAAACCATATAAACATAATTTTCATCTGCATAAATTAAAAAAATAATGAGAAAAGAAAAGCCTTTCAGAACGCCTGTCCAATTTGTGCTGCAGCAAACTATGTATATATAAAGACCTACATGAAGTTCATCTTCCCATCAAATAATATATCACTAACAAATTATGTATGCATAAATGCAGTTCATGTTTGGTGTAAAATAAAATGTGCTCACATTAAAATATTATTTTAGATGCTGCATATTAAACAAAGAAATTATACATACATATATATATATATATATATATATATATATATATATATATAATATTACTTTAGATGCTACATATTATATAAAATATCATTATAGAAGAAATAAGGAAATTATACTTGTCTCATTGGATTCATGTAGTTGTTTCCTTCGAAAATTTCGAGACAAGAATACCAAAACCTTTGTCCCTTGTCTCTTATTTCCTGCTTATTATAAAACAATTGACAATCAACTAACAAATATACTTGGTCTACAAATTAACCGAGGACTAATTTTTTAGAGAAATAACAATTGAAAAAAAATATATCAGTTAAGATCATGGGATACCTTGAATGCATCTTCATCGGTTCTATCATCACCAATATAAACAGGAAAGACATCATTATAGTTGGCAAATCCTGTTGAAAATGATTTAGATGTCAATGGAAAACAATAAATTAAACTTTGAAAGATAACAGTAAATGAGCTAGAATATCTAAACCAGTGTTTTAAAACTCGGATCGGTCATCAAACCGGTTGAGGTACTGGGTCACTGGTTCCACCGGGTTGAACCGGTTTTACTGTTCACATATTAAAAATATAAAAATATTACTTATATTAATAAAAATTCACATAAGAAAACTATCTATGAGCTTCAAAAAATAAATTAGTTTTCAATGATATCAAATATTATATACTTCTAAGTTTCTAGCTCTAGACCGTTGAGATGAGATCACGAGACCATCAGTGTTTGTCACCACTTAACTTCATGAGATCATTATAAGATGCAACTAAATTACATAAACGAACTACACTAATCTAAAATACCTTATTATTTTCACCTTACTTTTAATCATATTCATCATAAAATATGAATATGATTTAATTCAAGAGTTCTTATAAAAAAAAAAAACCGGTTTAACCCGAGTCAACCGAGTCGCCGGGTCGCCGGGTTTCGGCCGGGTCAACCGGTCCAATCCAAGCTGACTGCATAACCGGTCTAACTACTCGCTCAGACCGAAAAACCCACCGAATTACCGAGTCCCGGATCGACCCGGCTTTTAAAACACTGATCTAAACTACTGACCCCATAGCGTAACTGGTGTACGACGCTGGTATTCTCAAACTGTTAGGGTCGATTCAAAGAGTTTGGCTTGATACATCGAATGTAATGAGGCTCTGTTTTGTTAAGCTTTTTCATGAGTGCTTGAAGTTGTTGCTGGGGTCCCCATCCACCAAATCCACACACAGACAAGAAACAAAAATAATCAGCAACATAAAATCTAATGTGTTATTACTTTAGTGTCCTGTACAATTTGTTCATCGTAATGGCTAATTTTGTCCTAAACAAAAAATTTATTATTAAATTGTGAGCACCATTTTCTCAAAAAAATAATAATAAAAAAACCCATAGTCCCCATCAGTGTGTCAATATCACTGCTCAAAAGGGAGCAACTCAGCTGGGGCCTGTGTGTAAATAGAGCCACTTTGTTCAAGGAAGAGCAGAGAGAAAAAATAAGTGAGGAGCATAATCAAAAGCCAGAAGCAATGCCCAAAAGAAGAAATTGGAGAAGACCACACACTGAGTAGGCCTGAGCGTCTTGGAATGCATGGAAGATCCAACTCTTTCTTAAATCCATCGGGGCTTAAGGAGAAAAGGCTGATGTTTTTCTTCTATAAAAGCTAACAGCAAAGAAGTGAAAAGGAGATTGGGCATTCTGTGGAGAACAAAACGAAACAAAGAGAGACAAAATACTCAAACCAAGCCTGACTCCAAACCTTCCAACATAAGCTCCACAAGATCCATTATTCCAGTATCAAAGACTAGCGTTACTCCTGTCATTAAAGACTTACACAATATACCAAAACCTCAAGTCCTCCATTGCTTTTCTCCTATAAGATCGGACGACCGTGCTTCATGCCGCTCCGTTAGCCGTTGTATCAAGCTTTCAGCGTATTCCTTCTACAACGGTAACTGAGAGCCATCCTCATCTTCGGTTTCCTTTTTATCTGAATATGAAAGAATCCTATTACTTAACTTGATGATGATTTTGTCTTCTTGTTATTACAATATTATTTTTCTTCTTTCCACTTTATCTTTTATCATTGTTTATTATTATCTGGTACATGTTATCTGGAAGTGAGCCAAAGGTGCCAAAGTCATCACGTGATTTTGAAGATGTGATTTTGTAATTTAGTCTAACCTTGACTATTATGTAGGTCCAGCTGTCTTCTTTCTTTTCATTTGAAACCTTTGCACACCTAACTTAGCTTGTGTTTTCTTGTCACACTGTTACCTAACTTAGCATTAATTTATTTGCAAAAATAAAATAAAATAAAATAATATAATAAGATAAGAAGTTAGATTCGGTCATTTGTGTTATGTTGATAGATTTGTCCAACTTGGAAAGATGGCAAACATAAGGCCACTGTTATGTTTTTTTATTTTGAGAGAGTAACTTTTTTTTATCTTCTTTTATTTTATTTTATTTTACTTTTTATTTTCATATCTGAATCTATAATAACTTAGGTGGTGGGTCTATCCTAACGTTTTCAAAAATCTGAACTTTAATATTATTTATGTTGGGTTGCATCTTCACACTTGTATAATTAAATTTCTTTTACAAAAAAAATAATAATAAGAAAATCGATTGTTATGTGTTATTCCAATTTTGTAACGTAGACTTTATTTAAGTTTCAGCGTTACTTTTTGGGGTGGACATTACGTTTGCAAGGATTATGCTGGTGCTTTAACTATTTCTCTTTAGAAAGATTAAAAAAATCTAAAATAAACAAGAGAGATGTTATTTTCAAAAGATTATTTTCTAAATTCCATAATAATTTAAGTACCTTTTTTTAACTAACCAAAAAGTATATACTTTTCAACTAATCCATTTTTAATTGCTCGATCCACGCAATAATTCTCAATGTTGATGTATGCTCATCCATCCTCAAGTGTTGTAATATCATATGGATATACGTATAGTCATGTTGTCTTATATTTTGTGCAATGTGGAGTTATTTAAAATAATAATGGTAATAATACTAAATAAATATTTTTAATATCCTCGCAATGATTTGCAACATTGATGTATGGTCTTCCATCCTCAAGTGTTGTACTTATCATATGGGTTTTCGTATGGTTATGCCATCTTATACCTAGTGCAAATGTGGATTTATTTTCAAATAAAATTTTCTTTCATTTAATAAATTGGTTCTATTCAATATCCTAGCAGCGATGTGTGACATTGTTGTGTGGCTTTGCCACCCTCAAGTGTTATAAATTTCGTTGGAGCTTACGTATAGTTTCACTATCTTAAGCTTTACACTATCTGTTTTCCGTCGAAAACTCCACACAATTTAAATTCTTTTTCTTTTATTTTTTTAAAAAATTTCGACAGAATTCTTTTTCCGTCAAAGAATCAAAATTCTGTCGAAAAGTCCAAAAAATTTAATTTCTTTTTCTTTTATTTTTTTCAAAAGTTTTCGACGAAATTCCTTTTCCGTCGGAAATCTTTGACGGCATCGAAATTCTGTCAAAAAGTCCACAAAATTTAATTTCTTTTTCTTTTATTTTTTTCAAAAGTTTTCGACGGAATTTCTTTTTCGTCGAAAATCTTCGACGGAATTCCTTTTTCCGTCGAAATTTTTGGACAAAATCTATTTTTCGTCAAAATTTTGGACGGAAAACTGATTTTGTGAAAAATTCTGTCAATAATTTCAACGAAATTTTTTCTGTCAAAAAATTCCGTCGATTATAAAGACATTTCTAGTAGTGATATTTGGCTCAGTCATTATGAACATGGTTACTCACTATATTGATGGTTTTGTTGTTGCAATACAACTTTATCTAACCCATGCTAGTCACTTCCAATCCTTCTATTAACCTTCTTGAATTGAGTGCAGTCGTGATCTCGACATACAAACATAACAAATTAACACGAATTGTCACCCTTATCCAAAATCTTCGAAGCATTTAATTTTATTTTTTCGACAAAAATTATTTTTCATCAAACTAAATATTATGTGAAGACTATATTTTTATCCATAATTTTAAAATAATTTTAATTTTTCATTCAATTAAATATTCTTAACTACTTTATAAAGAAAACACAAATATTATAATTTATTTATTTAATTTAATATTACTTTATATTTCATTAAATATTTTTAATTACTTTACAAAGAAAATATTTAATTTTTATTCCTAAAATAACATTTTTTATTTTTCTCTTCAATCTTCTTTGAGATAAAAATAACAATAATAATAATAATTAAAGTTCAAGACAAATCAATATTTTTTACCTTAGAACATCTCATTATATTCACTAAGAGCACCGGCCCATCACCTTGTTAGTTTCAACATGCCAACACAGGAGAAGGGAGGCGTTGACATAATCCTTTACACGCAAAGTATGTACAGGGCTTAAAGTCTTCTCTACACGCGACAAGGCAAAATTGGAGTCAAACAATGAAAAAGGAGGACATGTTGTAACACTAGCACATATACATATATACCAAGGTAAAGCCAATTGGAGGGGGAGAGGTTCACATAATGGGACTTATTTATAACTGTGGAACTAGTGCATTCAAAATGAAAAATCCAAAGATGCAAGAGTTTTAATGATAACAAACAAGCATGAAAAGATATTTTAAAAGTGGACAACTTGTAACAATAAAAAAGAATTCCAAGGAAGATAATTGAACAAGTCAAAACATGCATGATCCATCAATACATATGACCAAGTCCAAAATGAGATTAAGAATCAAGCTACAAAGGAAGAATCTAAGTTCAATAACATATAAGTAGTGCATTTATAGGAATCAGATTCAAATATAAAGGTAGTTGATCAAAATTGCATGAATGAGCTCAAAGTAAACTTGTCTTTGTACACGCATAATCTATGGCTTTAAATACTTGAAAGAAAATTGGAAAAATCATGGAAAATATTTTTGACATGCTTTATAGCTTCAAAACATATTTTTCAAGTCAAGATCTTCTACATAAAGTGGTTGGAAGCAAGTTAAAATACATTTAAAGTTAAATTTATTGCATAATTGGCTTCTATCAAGAAAGTATGCGATTACTTTCTTGAATGGTAATCGAATATTCTGTTGCAGCAGAAAGTATTCAACTACTTATTCAAAAGTATTTGAATATTGGTAAAAGTATTCGAATACTCCACGAAAAAATTCAAATACCAACTAGCAAATAATCACTCTAAAGGCTAGAAATGATTATATCTTGGTGAGAATGTATATATACTCATTTATTACACCTCCAACCACTCTTAATCACTATTCCATTGATCATAAACAATTATTCATTATTCTAACTGAATCAAACACATATATTGCTCATCTTACTCCTCTTGATTATCAATGCACTTTGAGCTTTATTCTTGCAATACCATCAATACCTTTAAGCTTTCAATTCATAAAATCCATACTTTGAGAGTACTTATCAATTCTTAAACACCTTCTTATTGTATAATTGAGTTGATTGTAGTGAGACCCTAGTTGAAAAGGTGTCCCATTGCCTAAGAATTTTGGGTGAAAGTGTAAGGTGTCCAAGAACAAAAGTCTTTGAGGTTGCAATGTTTTGTTAAAGCACCCATGAAGTTTGATCTATAGTGGTACCATTACGGTGATTGAAGACTTGACATAGGTCACGATGGTTGTGACTGAACCAGGATAAACAGAGTTTATATTTTCTCTAACCTTTATCCCCTTTACATAAATATTCATACCATATTGAGCATATTTATCTTATAGTTTATTGTTCATATTAATTCGTCTAAGTTGTTATCCATTATAATTTGATTATCCTAAATCGAGTATCTCAAGAAATTATTTTGGAAAAAGAAAGTGATGCATTTTGCAAAAATAAATTTAAAATCAATTCAACCTCCTCTTAAGTTTTGAGGCCACGTTATCCAACAAGTGGTATTAGAGGTTGTACTCTTGTATAAAGAGCTTAACCTCTTCAAGAGCAATGATGGCCTCTTTAAACAATGACATGCCCCTTATGGGAATTTCAATTACAAGACCTCCATTTTCAATGACACTGATTATCCTTATTGAAAAATTCAGTTGCAAATATTTTCCTGAGTCCAATGATTTAAGGGTTTGGAACATTGTTGAGGAGGGATATAAGATTCCCGCCAAAAAGGATGAAAATAACAATAATGTTCCTAAGAAAGTAAAAGAATTTTCGGATGAGGAAATTAGAGAAACAAATTTGAATGTTAAAGCTAGGAATTTGATTATTAATGCATTAGGTAGAGATGAATATTTTAGTGTAGCTTCTTGCAAAACTACAAAATAAATATGGGATGTTCTTAAAGTAACACATGAAGGAGGTAGTGAAGTTTTCTAAAATTAATGCATTAACTAGAGAATTTGAATGATTTGACATGAATGATGGTGAAACCATGCAAAGAGTGCGAAGAGATTCACATGCATTATAACTCATTTAGATGCATTAGATGCTTCATATTCTAATTTTCAATTGTTGACTAAAGCCTTGAGAAGCTTGTATAAGGAATAGTGATGCTCTCCGGCAAGTATACCGATCGCACAAGTAATATAGAAAGTAAGTAGAGTATCGTCTCCACAGGGATTGTAAACCAAGTACTACAATAACCAGTCCCCTTAAGTTGGAAAACTCGGTTTGTTGTTTGTAAAAATTGTGAATTGATTTTTAAGTAACAATAAGAAATAAAAGTAAAGACTTGTTTTTGAATTTTTATTTAAGAGAAATAAAATAATAACAATGAGAATTGATTTTAAAAATATGAGAAAAACATTGTAGTTAGAGCGCACTCACCTTATGATCCCCACTTCTTACTTTGGATTAATTCACAATATTTATTCATATAATTACTCGGATAAATTATTATCTAAGAATATTTATTAGTTAACCCTCAATTCCTTGCAAGGTTAACCCTTTAATCCCCAATTGGAACCCCAATTCCTTGCAATGTTCCTCATGGTATTAAGCAATGAACGCAATAATTTAAGCATCCGCAATTAAATACACATATATTCCTAGCATGCATACCAATTTTTGTCCTACCCCCTTTCAAGATCAAAACCCCAATATTCCTATCTAGGGTTTTAACCCTCAAACTATTCTCAACTATCAGATTGATTAGTTCTAATAAAGAAAATAGAAAATACGCACAAGGTAGAGACAAAGATAATTATATAAATGAATAAAACTACATCAATCCATCGTAACAAGGGTTCACATAGGGCTCGTGACCCTAACTACAATAAAAGAAACTAGCCAAGCATAATCATGGCTAAAAATAATTCAATATTCAAAAGCATAAAATTAAGGAGAAAAGAGAAGAAGAACTTGATCCCAGGAATCCCCTCAGAGCTTTGCCATCGACTCTCTTCAGAAGAATAGGTTTAAATATCTAATTCTGTCATAGGGATCCTATTTATAAACCTCTTTTCCTTCTTCCAAAAATACCCTTCGCGCAGCACGGTACTTCTTTCCCGCAAACCGGCGCCAGTTGGCGCCGGTACAGCGCCACTTCTCGCCGCGCTTCTATGCCAAATTACAAAGTCGGACTTGATTGTACCTAACTTGGCGCCAATTGGCGCCATCTTTGTTCATCATTGGCGCCACTGGGCGCCATTCTTTCTCCTCATTAGGCGCTAGTTGGCGCCGGTTGCTTGCTTTTGGGCGCCTAATGGCGCCATCCTCCTTCCTTGTTGGCGCGTAGTGGCGCTAGTTGGTGCTACTAGGCGCCACTTCTCTGCCATTTGTGCTATGCAACCCGGCGCTATCTTGCGCCACTGTGGCGCCAAGTTGCGCCATTTCTCTGGACTTTGGCCTATGCGACATGATGCAACATGAAACTTTCCTGTGTGTGGAGTCGCGTCAACAGGCTTTTTATAATTTGTAATTTTCACTCCTTTTACCTGTAAAAACACAACCAATAAGTGACAAATATTATTGAAAAGAAAGAATCAATATAATTAGCAAATATGTATTTAAGTTGCTCTTTTATGACTCAATTTTATCAATTTTAACATGGAAAAACTACACTTGCCAGAGGCACATCAAATAGCAACCTAAGGTGACGACTATTTGTGAACTAAAGCACTTGAAGACTATGTCCATTGCAACACTCTTTAGGAATCTTCAAGAACATAACCTAGAATTGACAAGGCTATCCTTGAAGGAGCAAGCAAAGAAGAAAAGCAAAGGGTTTACAAACCATATGTTCAAGTCCTCAAGTAGAGGTGGAGAAGGAGAAAAAGCTCTCCGATATCTCTTTGTGAATAAATATGACAAACTCTTCAAATAGAAGAATTCACAAAGAAGACCTTCAATTTCTCCAAGCAGAAGATTCAAAGATGAAAGAGCTCTTCAACCTTCGCACACAATTTAAGAAGGCGTATATGGCTTGAGATGAAGATTCAAGTTCCTTCGATGATTCAAGCAATGAGGAGGCTAATGTATGCTTTTTGCAAGATTCCAAAGCATAAAATGAAATAAACAAAGGAATTTAGCACATGTTGTTCATGGCAAAGAATGATGGAAATGAATCAGAATATGAGGAAAATTCTACTTGCTCTACTTTTTGTCCTACATATGATGAATTGCTTAAATAATTTGAAGAATTTTATGATGAATCACTAGAAAAGTTAAGCATGTGTTATCCATCCACTATACGTATAGGGGGTCATATGTGAAATTTCCTGAAAAAAGAAAGGAGATCAAGTCTAGTGCAGGATATTGTTTTGTGCCTTATTTCAACTTAATTTCTATATACATATTGTTTCAAGTCCACATTTGGCATTGTCTTGCAATTTTAATCATTTCATGCATATATTGTTTATATAATGCATGTTTTTTTAATACACTAGACTTGTTAAATAAATGTTTATTATCGTATGTTTGATATAACACCTCGTATAATTAAAAATGCATTATTATGATTGAATTGTGCATTATAGGGCTTAATTGGTGAAAATCCTGAGTTTCGGATGAAAATGCACTCGAAGGGCAAAATAGTAATTTGACAATTACTGAACCCTAAAATCATGAAATGGTATAATTAGACATTATTTGGTGAAAATAATGTTGGATTTGGATTCAGAATGAAATTTAAAAGTGGATAGGCATTTTTTCTAAAAAAATTGACGAATAATGATTTTTAGCGGATGAAATACCGCAGTGTAATTTTATAGAGAGACTCAAAAATCATATAAATATTCTGGGAATGGATATATGTTGAAATAAATTTTTAGAACCAAGAGAAATAATTATTTGAATTATTTGGTGAATTTTGATGTTTTTGAAAAAATACAGTGAGTTTGTGAATAAGGGCAAAATTGGAATTATGCTAAAATTGCTCGGATCTTTTTAACACTGTATTGTGACATAATTAAACTATAATTATGCATATTGAATTTATAAAAATACATAAGTATTGAAATTAATTGAGATTTTAAGAAGATTAATAAAATAAATTGAATTTAGATATTTTTATAACTTTTGTAAAAAGTCAAATAAAGTGGTTAGGCTTTAAATACTCTTGTAATTAGTCATTTTGGCTCATCTTCTTCCTCCTTTAGCATTCTTGGCCAAAACCTCTATCGTAGGTGAGCTTAGATCTGCAACTTTTTATTTTTACATCGAATCAAGAAAGTTACAACATGAAAAATACCCGGAATCTCTTGGTGATCAAAAATCCTAAAAGAGTTTCTTGAAAAATGAGTGTGTAAAGAGATCCAAGTGATTGAAGGTGGCGGTTTTTCGAGGTTAGTGTAGCCATTGTTGGTGGTTTTTGTTGCTTGGAAGCTTGTATATTGATCTCTGGACTAGGAACCCATTAGTGGTAAGAATTCTTAATTTC
Organism: Gastrolobium bilobum; assembly: GCF_033153095.1. Taxonomy (NCBI): domain Eukaryota; kingdom Viridiplantae; phylum Streptophyta; class Magnoliopsida; order Fabales; family Fabaceae; genus Gastrolobium; species Gastrolobium bilobum. The sequence continues at coordinate 19,804 of NW_026898010.1, read as the reverse complement.
ATTGAGTATTTCTTGTGGATCAAAATTTTGGACATAATATGATGTGTATGTTGGTGAGCATGGTTAGAGAGGTTTTATGGCTATGTTCCTTTGGAATTTATTGTTCGTATGGATAAATAATCGGTAGAAATCCAATAAAAATTTAAGTGATTTTGGTGTCAACACTTAGACAAATTTTCAAGCATGAAAGAATGATGATTTGTGAAGGAAGTCTTAGATGGATGATGTAATTGATTGGTAGTTTTTTGAATCATTAATTATGGAATTTAATAAGAGTTTTAAGCTTGTGAATTGTTGAAAAATCCTTTGATTTCATTGATGTTCAATTCGGCCATATTGGAAAAATTAAGGGAAAATGATATAAATTGTGTTATGGCTTGATGGAAGGTGTGTGAATATACCGGTGAATTGGTTGAAAATGTTATTCTAGTGATGGAATTGGTTTGTTGAAATTAAAGCACAATTGGTAATACTTTGGGATTTAATGGCCGTGAGCTAGGGTTTTCTAAGAGTTGTTGTTTATGTTTGCTTGTGTATTCTCAAGCATGTGATTGATCATATTGTGGTATGATCATTGTAGGTTGACTCTCTTTGAGCCAATCTTGAAGGACTAAGCTTTGGAAGCTTCTCTCTGTTGGTTTGTGAAATTGCTTGTGGAACTTTTTACAGGTAAACTTCGGTATGTTCTGGGGTTAGTCCCTTTGTGTGCTCTGCTATGTCCTTTGGGAATGGTTAGATTTGTGATCTTTGATAATGTGTGATAGAATATAATCATGCATTTTTACCTGATGTTTGACATGCTTTTTGGCTTGCTATTTGACATACGTTTTGACATGTTGTCTGATATATGTTTTGATATATTAGTATCTCTAGCCAGTAGATAGATTTATGGGAGCTCCACTGGATAGGTCTCCGTGGAGAGTTCCAGTTGGATTTTGCCGTAGTGCTGTCTTTATTTTGGGAGAGGTACTAGGAATGTCTCGGGAGTTATGAGTGGTAGTTTTATATAATATTATTGTTTGGATGTTCTTGGTTTGTTTGCTTTGTGATTGTTGTGATATCGTATGTCATACTGTTCATATGTTTATCATTACATGCACATTGAGTGAGCCATTGGGTGGAGTGACCCTCCAGGACCCGTGGTTTACTGAGATTGTCAAATCAAATCTCACCTCACGTTATGGGAGTTGTTGCACTAGCCATTGGGGATGTGGATCTTTTGTTGCCTACGGGCCTTTCTATACATTTGAATAATTGTTTCTATGTTCTGTCAATTTTTTGTAACATTATTTCTATTTCTAGTTTGAAACAATTTGGTTTTCACTTTTTAATAAAAGATGGCAAGCTTTCCATCATTATAAATGATCTTGTTTATGCTTGCGCATCTAGAGTGAATGGATTGTATGTTTTGGATTTAAATACGGAGAGTGACATTCTTAGTATTCAGACTAAGAAGCCTAGATTAGGTAATCGATCCTATCTTTGGCATTGTAGATTGGGACACATTAATGAGACAAGACTGTCTAGACTCCATCACGATGGTTATCTGGATTCCATGGATTTTGAATCCTATGGACCTTGTGAGTCTTGTTTGGCTGGTAAAATGACAAAGACCAAGGTTGAGAAACTTGCGAGTCATAGAGCCAATGAGTTACTAGAACTCATTCATTCTGATGTTTGTGGGCCCTTATCTACTCAGGCTAGAGAAGGATACTCCTATTTCATTACCTTTGCTGATAATAAGTCCAGATACAGATATGTGTATCTTATGAAAGACAAATCTGATGGCTTTGAAAAGTTCAAAGAGTTTAGGAATAAAGTGGAGAAACAACTTGGCAAGATGATTAAGACACTTCGATCTGATCGGGGTGGCGAATATCTGAGTCGAGAGTTTCAGGATTATCTAAGAGAGAATGGAATTCTCTCACAGTTGACGGCTCCTTACACACCACATCAAAATGGTGTGTCAGAGAGGAGGAACCGAACCTTGTTAGACATGGTACTGTCTATGATGAGTGGTACGAAGGTCCCAAAATTATTTTGGGGATTCGCTCTGCATACGGCGTTACATCTTCTTAATAGGGTACCGCCGAAATCTGTTCTGACTACTCCATATCAGATATGGAGGGGCCGAAAACCCAACTTGAGTTATCTCAAGGTATGGGGTTGTCTAGCTTATGTCAAAACCCTAGCACCTGAAAAGTTAGGAGCTAGAAGCACCTTGTGCTACTTTGTAGGATATCCCAAAGAAACTAAGGGATACTATTTTTACTACCTGAGGACCAAAGAGTTTTTGTGTCCATGAACGCTATTTTTCTTGAGGAAGACCTTCTTTTTCAAGAAGATAGTGGGAGTAAGGTAGAACTTGAAGAAATTCAAGACCTAAAAGAACAGATAGGGAAACCCGAGTCTGTTGATCAGGCGATGCCTCAACTGGAGGCAGCAGACACCCAGCCCCGTAGGAGTACTAGGTTTTGTCATCCACCTGAGAGGTACGGTTTTGTGATTGAGAATCAGCAGACCATTGAGGATGACAAGCCTGCTTCCTACAATTAGGCAATCAAGGATGTTGACTCCTTAAAATGGCAAGAAGCCATGGAATCCGAAATAGATTCGATGCATCAGAACAAAGTATGGACTTTGGTTCCACCACCTGAGGGAATAGTTTCTATTGGGTGCAAGTGGGTTTTCAAGAAGAAGACTGATGCTGATGGCAACATCCAAACCTATAAAGCTAGGTTGGTTGCGAAGGGTTACCGTCAAAGACAAGGAATTGACTTTGAGGAAACCTTCTCACCTGTTGCCATGATCAAATCTATTAGGATCATGCTAGCGATAGCCGCATATTATGATTATGAAGTTTGGCAAATGGATGTCAAAACTGCCTTCTTGAATGGGTTCTTGAAGGAGGAGGTGTATATGACACAACCTGAAGGTTTTGAATCCAAGAGTCAAGAGCATATGGTGTGCAAACTTCAAAGGTCAATATATGGGCTTAAGCAAGCTTCCAGGAGCTGGAATCTTCGTTTTGATGAAGTCGTTAAGGATAACAGTTTTATCAAGAATGAGGATGAACTATGTGTCTACAAGAAGGTTAGTGGGAATGCTGTTGTTTTCCTTATGCTATATGTAGATGACATATTGCTCATTGGAAATGACATTCTCATGTTACAGTCCACAAAGGTTTAGTTGTCTGAGAACTTCACCATGAAGGATATGGGAGAGGCAGCCTATATACAAGGTATTAAGATCTATAGAGATAGATCCAAGAGGTTGCTGGGATTGTCCTAATCCACGTACATAGACAAGATGCTAATGAGGTTTAGCATGGATGGGTCGAAAAGGGGTTTTCTTCCTATCGGGTATGGGATTCATCTCTTTAAGGCTATTTAACACCTCGCAATTCTAAATTATATATATGAAAATATTAAATGAGGATTAAAGGGAAGGATTAATGAAAATCCTGGAAATTAGGCCAAAATACAAAGAAAGGGCAAAACGGTAATTAGCCAACACGCAACTCTAGGAAGATAAAAATTGAGTAGACGGTCTCAGATGATAAAAATAACCCTGGAAATGGATTCAGAACGAAAAATTGAGTGGCTAGGCAAGTTTCAGAAAATTCAGTGAATAGTGTTTTTACCGGGTAAAAATATCGTGGTACAGTTGCACCGTAAAACGTGCCGAATGAATTTTGAGCTCTAGGTTTGGACATAAGCTATACATGATACGTAGGACTAGAAAATATGATTTCTGGTGAAAATTGATGGAAATTAGTGTGTTTGGAGAAGCGTGCCCACGGCGCGCATAACAGCTTAAAACCGCGATTTCTCTGAACGACCGGAAAACTCCGGATTCATCTGATCAAGGGAACTTAAAGGACAATGGTTAATGTTAAAATTTAGAGTTTCTAAATAGTTTATGAACTAGTGGAAGATTAGTGGTGAATTTAACTGAATTTAAATGAGTTTAAGTGAGGTAGCACTTGTGGGCCCACCCCCACTTAAGTGAGTTATAAGCACATGTGAAAAATCAGATTTTTGGATCATCTTCCTCCTTCCTCCTTGCAAATTTCGTGGCCCTCCATTGTTGGTGAAAAAGAAAAGCTTGAAAACTTCAAACCAACATAACTTGAGTTCTAGGGCATGGATTTGAGTGATTCCAAAGCCAAACTTGTGTAAAATCTTGAGAGGAACACATTGCTACCCTTCGTTTTGTATGGGGATCATTGTAGAGAGAGATCATTGGCCAAAAAGGTGACGGTTTTGATGAAGATTTTGATGTTTTTGGAGTTGATTGATCCTTCATTGCTTGGGTATTGTGTGGAGGAGTCCTGGGCCTTGATTGTGGGTAAGTTTCTACACTTTTAATTGGTTGATTGATGAGTTTAAATTTCATGAACCCTAAGCTGTGTTTTGTTGATTGGTGATGTTAGAGGACTCAATTGGAAAATGTTTGTACTTGAATGTGTCTTAGAATGATGTGTAGTAGCCATAAATGTAATAAAAATTATTGGTGAAAAATATGATTTTTTAACTTAAAGAAATTTGATGGTATCATGACTTTGAGTTTGAGATTATTGTTAGGATTGTATAATGGGATTGTGGTATGATTGTATGATGATATAATAGGATTGTATGAGATGTGGAATAATGAAATTGGATTGAAAACCTCTTGGGAATTGCCTTGGTGCAATTCGGCCATTTAGGGAAAAGTGAGGGATTTATGTTGAAAAATTATTTGGATGATGTGTTGTGTAATTAAATGGTAATTAGATGGGTTGTGTGGTGGTTGGAGGATTGGAGAACCAATGGAAAAATAGTTAAGGGTGTTGAGTGGTTCATTGGACCTAGAGCCAAATATTATGCAAAACGACGTTTAAAAGACGTAAAATGAAAAGTGGCACTTGATATGGCCTTTTGGTAACCTAAGGATGCCTAATAAAATGAGAAAGAAAAGTTAGAAAAATAAATTGTAAAATAAGCCTACTAGGGCCGAACCTACATGGTGTAGGGGAGGTTTTTTGACGTTTTTCGTGTTCTGATAGAATTGTCGTGTATTGATGGTTTTTACATGGTTGTTATAGGTTACTGTACGTAGATTTGAACCCTGAACCGTGAGTTCGTTGGATTGCCCTTGGTCCTGGACCAAGTGGGATTGAGGTAAGTGATTGGAATCATGCTTGTGTAATTGATGACTTGCATGTGTTGTATGATTTTAAGTAATTGGGAATGTCCTCTGTGTAGGCATTTCTGCTGTATAAAGAGCTCGAAAAATATTTTATTGGGAGCTAAGTGAAGAGGACTAAACAGGTAACCCCTTGGTACTGGGGCTTGATCCCCTTGTGTGTTCCACCATGCCCGTTGAGGGTGATGGTAGGAAATGTATGTAAGTAATGTAGAATGACATGATCATGCATTTAGTATGTATGTTGGTATATAGGTACCGAGTCTCTGGCCAGTAGACAGTTTGCCTTCGGGCGTTTCGGACTTCCACTGGATAGGTCTCCGAGAGGGAGTTCTAGTTGACCTAGGGTCGTGGTGTGTGATCCAGATAGGAGCACACTAAGAAGTCTCGGGTGTATATGGATGGGAGGGGTGCCTCGGTTGGTTGTTCTAGGAACACGCCTTGGATGAGACCCGTAGGCTTATATGCCGAGCCATTAGGCAAGACGTTGCGTGGTATTGGTAGCTACATTCCAGCTTCATAATATTTTGTATCCCTATGTTCCCCAGTTTCTCTAAATCCCTTGCTATATCCTGTTTTTCAAGATGTTATTTTATATTATCTATATGCATCGAAGTGAGCCATTGGGAGGAGTTTTCTCCGGAACCTCTGGGTTATTGAGATATATTCATATATCTCACCTCGTCTTGGGTGCATTATTTCATGAGGTAGCAGTGGTGCAGGAGCGGCGGGCAAGAAGCCCGTAGGATGATTAGCCGAAATATCATTAGTATTTTTCATTTTGATGGCCATTGGGCCTAGGCTAGACTTAGGGCATGAACATGTATATGTTGATAAGATGAGAGTTATAGTTATATTTGTTCATGTTATTTTTGCTTAAGTTTAGTTGTATTTGTATTATGTCATTTGGAAGTTTCTTTAGAATGTATTATTTAGAGATTTAAGTTGTAAGTGTAATATGTCATGTGAAGCCTTGTAAATTATGCATGAGTTGATGTAATATGAAGCCTATTTTAGGAATATGATTATGTGTATGATTAGCAAATGCATGCAATGGAACTTTGATGATTGAAACTTACTAAGTATAGATAAAGGAAGTAAAGTGATAAGTATCATATAAGTAAAATAAACTGTGAAGGGTTTCAAGTGCCCTAAGACATTGTTGGTCCTTGTATGTGTCACCCAATGATTATTAGGTACATTTGAGGTCCTAGATAACATTAGAAAATTTGGGGATTTTTGTAAAATCAAAGGAAACTCTGGCGAAATTTCTAGAAATTGACATAATTTAGGCGAGCTTCGGGAGAGCATATCTCCCTCCATAGAGGTTCGATAGGGACGTTCCATATTTCATTTTGAAGCTTGAGATGTCCTCTATCTTTTAGTAAAATTTGGTAAAATTCTGGGTTGAATGTCGGCCTATAGAAGGCAGAGAGTGCAGACTGCCCATTTGCTCACTGCACATGTGGCAGTTCTGGATCGGTTTTGGGAAATTTATTCCCGCTTCGTTTCTTGGTCAAATCAGGTGTATGATATATCAAATTGAAACTTGAGGTGTCTAGTTTGTTTTATAAAAATTTGAGAGCAATTGGTTGAGTGGATTTTCTGCAGTAATTCGTGGAGTGAGGGATGTTTTGAGCTATTTTGGGGTTGGTTGGCAGTTTTGCTTGTCCAACTTCAAATGGCGATATCCAGAGCAAACGAGCTCTAAATAACTCGTGTGATAGCTTCCTAGAAATTTAATTGAGTCTAGAATAATATATCAAGAGATGGGAGGTTTGTAGAATGCGGTTCATCCACAGAAAATTAAAGACCGAACCATGTTCGGATAGGTAGAAAACGTAAAATTGAGAAATTAGCTAAGCGGGTTTATAGGAACCCCTTAGTGACTTGTAGTAAGTGAAATAAGTTATAGAAGTAGCGTAAACAAGTATTCTGCAAGAGTTCACAGTTACGGTCACAGCTTTTAGATATTACGCTTTTTATTGTTTTAAATACTCGCGTAATAACGGAAAAAGTTTACTCGCATTTTTATAAATGAATTGTTGTGATTGTAACTGCGCTTAATATCATAATTAATGTTAACAATACCGGTGTACAATGGGCTGTTACATTTTATGGTATCAGAGCAGTTTTGTTAGGTAACTCTGATAATGAATAGTTGTGTTATGTGCTGCATAGTTGTATGTAGATTCTTATCGATTACTGCATATGTGATTCCTTAGTGTGGGTCTGATCAACCCATTCCTTTGTGTTACATGTGTGGTCATCGTAAGAAGCCTGCATGTCAACCCTGGAGCACCAAATGTAAGTCCTTAGCCTGATGTTGTGGCTGCAGTGTTGACTGCTCCATAGACATGAGATGGCGTTAAGTAAAAATATAAATATTAGAGGACTTAAGGAAAACAGACTTAAATGTTTTGTCTGACCTTTTGTTGAAATTTATAAAGTTGTATCATAATTAAAAATTGTAAACAAACCTATGGTGGGTACAGTATTAGCATAGGAGAAATTTTTAGTATTATGGATAATAAATATACAATTGAGATAGGTTATAGTACGAAGACAGTATTGGTAAAATTCCTATGTATATGTGTAGTGTAGTAAAACAATTATGTACAGGAAGACTTGGTGAATGGACTTCATTAAGGTGAGTGACTTAGAACCTGATGGATTATTGAAAAATGTGAACATGTATGCTTAGGTATGAATTTGAATAAATTATGTTTGAGTGGAAGTTATAAGTCCCTGATAGATGGTGTACGCTTGAATGAATTGGGGTGGTTAATGTAGAGATACAAATGGAAGATATGATGTCTAATCCTAAGGGATTGGACCACTTGTAATTATTATGCTAGTGAAGTGTTAATTTGAGAGATATTGAGTTATGGGATTTAAATCCATAAGGAGGTAGTGTTGATTAAACATAGGTGAGATGAATTAATTATATATTATTGTATAGGGAAGAAGTTGAGAGATCGCCATGGATGGCATAAGATAAAGGTACAATGAAGGCACTATTGTAGTTAATGGATGTCGATTCAAATTGGCAGACTTGTCAATGATAAAATGAATAGGATGGTTGAATGGTATAATCATATGTAAGATAGTAATGAGAATTGTAAAGAAATCATGATCTAGTGATCTGTATATATATATACCACTAATAGTAGTGTGCTTGTGAAATTATTTGGTATTTGATATGGATGGATAGACGGAGTGGAGGTATTTTTGATGTAAGAAATATTCTACAACCACCAAGGGTGGAAGTGAGCAAGAAAATTGATGGGTTGCCCTACAATAGAGTATAGGTTTATTTGAGCCGTAGCAAACAATGGATTAGAACGGTGACAGGATTTTGTGAGTTATTACTGTACAACAACAAGGTGAGATGGTATGATTAGTGAATGAGCTAATATACAACTTAATGTGAAATCATGTGATTAGTGTATAAACTAAGGTGCATAGAGTGTGGAATTATGTAGTTAGCGAAAGAACTAATATGTAAAAATGAAAATGATAAGATTAGCTAATGAGCTAAGGTAATTGTCAGTTGAGGTAATTGTCAGTGCAAGGACTGACGTGTAAATTCAGTGCAAGAACTGATGTATAATTATCAGTGTAAGGGCTGATGAACAATTATTACTGCAAGGACAGTTGGGTTTCGAAAACCCCTGTGTGATGAGAATTATATGTGGAAATATGATACATTATACTAAGAGATGTGAGAGGTGTACAGAACTTTGAGAAAAATTCTGAATTCATGGAATAGAGATTATGATATGAACCATATCAGGTGACTAGTCAAAATAAAAGAGTAAACGATCTGTGAAAAGAATGATCGAGGAAGAATTAAGGGACTATATGTATATATGATATGAGTATAATACTACTACTACTATGATTATGGGGGGCAACCCCATGTGGAGATACAAAACACTTTTGTCGTTATATACGGGTATGATACAGACACCAAATGGACTGGGTCCAAGTGTGATCTGGTGTGTACTGGGTACACGTTGGCTATTAGATACAGATATGATATAAATATAAATTCCTTTGTACACTGGGTGCATGTTCTACGACTTGATAGTATAGATCTCTGTGTGGCCTATGTGCCCAGAGTGTATAGCTATCTCCGTGCGGATTATGTTTCTGGAGACTATTATTATTTTATATGAGTAATATGAGACGAGGAAGTATCCCGCATTGATGGGACTGTTAGTATAGTTGAGGTGTTTTATATAAATGCACAAATAAGAAACATTTGGGGATGCTCCTAGCACAGGGGCAACTGGTGGTAGGTTACCTATTACTGCGTGAATCATAAGGATAGATTCTCTGATCGGTGGGTCATTTACATCTGGGGCCCTTAGGACAGCAAGAGCTCGAGGGGTTTAACCTGGGAATATTTTACCCATTGTATTGGAAGGATTGTGTCGTGTAAAGAACGCAAGATATGACATCAGGTAAATTTAAGTGAACAATAATATATCAAATGGGATATAAGATGTGAGGCGTCATGAGAAGGTATTTTGAGGTATGGCTTTGAGCACTAGGGGATCTGTGTATGTGTGTACCAAGTGTGGTGATATGGATGTTGGATTTCACGGAAATTGTGAAGTGATCGAGGGGTCCATACCCTATGAGAAAGGATAGCAATTTGTTAATACTGATAATTGAGTAAATGTTTTGCTTGGAGGACTAGTGAGGAAAAACGTGCAGTTAAGATGGTGGCCTGATGGCCTTTCATAAGAAGTTAGTTGTGATGAATTAAGTGGAGATGTCTAATAAGGATCAGTAACTTAAATTATGGTGATTAAAGAAATGTTGATAACTCGATGGAGTGCTTTGGAGTACGGTAGTGATACATGCTAAATGTGAGAGATAGGTCCTTTGAGATACAAATTATTGATAAAATTTTGAAAATTGTTAAGAATGAAAGTAGTTCCATATGATAGAACGAATATGTTTGGAAATTGCCAATGTGATAAGACTTTCAAAGGAGGATTAGGATATAGTGTTTTGAGTTGGACATCCATGATTAAATGCCGATGATTACGAAATTGAGGTACAAATAAGGGGAACATATGTTTGAATTACAACATTGACATCGGATGAAAAGATAAAAATGGTTAGCTAGTGAAAGTATTAGGAATGTGGCCTTTAATGCGGAAGCCATTGATAGATGTTGTGTTTAGGCTCTGAGAGGGCTAAATTGATAGAGTTTAGATGGTTAAGTGACAAATAGATTAACAAGGAGTGTAAATTATAAATATGATGTTGTAGATGGAAAGATTCATGAATGGAATTGTGGCCTTGAAATGGCTGACAAGGAGTATGAGCTATTGTGAGGATTGTTAGCTTCGTATTCCAAAAGGGAAAAAATATAGTTGTGATTATCTAAGAGATGTGGAGACATGTGACAAAGTAAAGTAAAGTATGCAAATTTGAAATTTAATGTGAGTTGGGATTATTGGATACCGTAGAGTACCATTGAGACTAGAAGGTATGTGCTCGTGTAAAAGTTAAGGCAACAGCAAAATGGTAAGATTGTAACATTAATGGAAAGGACCGGTATATTGGGGTAGTGTTGAAACAGTAGGAATAGAAAAAAGAGTAAGTACTAAAGAAAGTGTGAGTTGAAAATATTCGAGGAATAATCAGTAAATATACGTGAAGACGATTAGAGTCTATTATGAATACGGTTAAAGGCTTTTGGGAACGACATTGGGTCAGAAAGATAGATAAAGATGAAAATGAGGTGAAATTAGACAGACAAGTTTGTGATATGGGTAAATTTTGTCCTAAAAAGTAACGAAAATACAACCGTAGTCTATGGAAACAGTGAAAATATAGTGAATTAAGAGGCCAGATCCCCGAAATTGTCAAGTTTTGTGAAGGATTGGGTAACGATGGATACCACAAAAATGAGGTTTTGCCTGTGACGAAAGTAAAATTGTAAAGATGCCACCTAAGAAGGCTAGTTGAGAGTGGAAAGATGAGATTCTCCGGTTACATCCCGAGTTACGGGATCGTTAGGATGTTAATTTTGCGGACAAAATTCTAAAAGGTGGGGTGATTATAACACCTCACAATTCTAAATTATATATTGTTGTATGATTAGCAAGTGTACTAGTCAAACAAGTAATAAAATGATGAGTAAAGATCATTCCCACGAGGAATTGGGTCAAGCACTGACTAACCAACTGTTGTTAAGTTGAATCAACCAAAAGATTATAAATTGCATTTGTTTCTTGTCACCAGAAATTTAGTTTGCATAAAATTAAAGAATTGATAAACAGATAAAAATGTGAATATAATTTAAAACAAGTAGTCAGATGTCAATTTCCCTCAAGAATGAATTTATGGATGAACCAATTTCCACGATGAATATCTACTATGTGATGTTGATCAACCTTTTTCTTATCATCTCAAGATGTAATGTCTTACTACCCTGATAGACACATTAATCAGAAACCCCAATGTCTTGGTGATTCCTTTCTTAATACATGTATTAATTACTAAGGTCTTTAGATCACATCAGAAATCCTAGTATCAATGTCTTGACTACTAGAACGCTGATGATGAAGTTGTCAAAAATACAGAAATAATGTAAACATGTTTGTTCTACACTATTCCATAACATGAAGAATTAATCAAGACAACTTCATACAAATCACATAATGGATGAACAAGATATCTAATTAACCATTCATAAATTCAAACTTGAGTTCCATTGAATCAGACTACAAAGGACTCAACTCAGACATAATACAAATAATAACAAGAGAAGAAAGATCAAACTCCATCATCATATAGTGAGTCTTCAATCTCCAAGTAAAATTACATAAGAATCTAACTAATACAAAAACTAAGTCCTAAGGAATTTGGAAAGTAGAGAGAAGTCAGATCAGAGGATCTGATATAGGAGAAAGAGATAGAAAATCAGATATATGACAATTGTGAAGGCCCTTGCCTTATATAGTGTTACAAATTAAAACTGAAAACTATCATGGGCGCTAAAACGTTCATGAATGGCCGTTTTAGTGTCCATGTTTGACGGACGCCCAACTGTATTTAACTAACTTGAACGCTAAAACGTGCATTGTTGAACGTTTTAGCGTCTATGTCTGGTGAATGCTCAACTGCTTCCAACTGACTCCAACGCTAAAACACTTGGTTTGGACGTTTTAGCGTTGGAGACCAGTCTTTTTGTCCTCAGATTGCAGCAGCGTGCTAAAAACGTTCTGTGTTTGACGTTTTAGCGTTCAACACCAGCAAGTTTTGCCTTCAATTTGTAGCAGCGTGCTAAAACGTTCTGTGTGGACGTTTTAGCGCTTAACACTTAGGCATTCTCCTGTCTCCAGAATCTTCTTCGTTCTTTCTGCTGCTCCTTAGCTTCATTTCCCTACAAGACAATGTAAATTTTCAACAGAGCTCTCAGAACTTGTACTTGAGGGATTTCCAGTACATTAACCTCTTTTTCATCCAATTAATCACACAAATTGATACTAATTCATGCTGAAAAACCTGATGAACTAGGGGTTTATCACAATTCCCAGATTTGGACATTGTTGTCCTTAGTAATGTTATACAGCAGAGAAAAATTCAAGATTCTTTACAGATAGAACTCATGAGGATGGACTTCAATTAACAACAGATCTCATTGATACAACTTACAACCATACAATCTCTTATTCTTATGACTTGCCCAACTTCATATGGCTTTTCAACAAATCAGTAAAGATGATATACAGAGACTTCCCAAACAACAACACCCTCCTCACTAGGAACTTCTCAAAAATTGTGAGAATTTTAACTCTCTTGCACACTAGTGTTTAAGGATGTACTTATCACTCATTTCTCACTACACTCAAACTGCCATATGCTTGCCTATCTTCTCACTGTTCACAGTAACAACAATTTTTAAGGTAGATCAAAAAGGACTTGGTATGATTGGCAATGAGGCTTGGTGTGTGGCTTGACTAGAGGTAGGAACTTCTGTAAAAGGTGAAGTTCAGATCAAATGAATCAGATTCAGATAAGAGGGAATTTACAGCATTTATCAATTTCTTCCCAATTTCCCTAACTTTCTTCCTTTTCATTCCTTGTTCTTTTCTTTGAACCTTTCTTCCTCCTTTTCTTCCTGACACTTTGTGTCTTTGACAAAAAAATTTATTTTTCTTCCTTTTCCTTTCAGACACTTTGTGTCTTAATTACTTCCCTTTGTTTCTTCCAACACTTTGTGCTTCATATCCTTTTCTTTCTTTTCCTTCTTTCTTTCCTTTATTTCCAACACCTTGTATTCACTTATTGCAAAAACACTTTCCTCCCCACAACACACTCCATCCCTTATCATTTATCTGAAGGATTGGAATAAATGGGGTTCTTGGCTGTATAGACAACAGACTAGGTTCAAGTGTTTTATGCAATGGGAACTGAAAGGTTGGCAATTTGACTTTCTAGTTCAAGAAGGGAATGCCTATTTTATTTTTACCCTAAACATCATCAACTAGTCCAAGCAAGAAACAAGGCAAGTTCTAGAGTTACTCATGTAGTGAAATTCTCTCTGAACAAAATTTTCTGTATAGGCTCAATTTCCTCACAGTTCAGAGTGTATGCTTGACTTCCTCTCTATACATCAAAACTAATCTCTATACTCTTACACATTGAATGAGTCATGCAATCATTTCATTTCTCAACATGCAAGGCATAAGATTGTATCCTTAATTTGATCAATCATCTAAAATTTTGATCAGTCAAATCCTCATGGAATTTCATAAAAAACTGAACTCCAAATTCTGAACTACGACTAACATCTAAATTACACTAAAAACTTATTCACACAGAAAAATTAAAGCAAAGAGATTGAGATGTTTCCTGTTTTGGCTCATCCACTCGTGTGACATCTCCATGAAGTTCGCATGCCATTCAATCACACCCCAATTCCCAGATTTAAATGTTGTTGTCCCTAGCAACTAATTTAAATCTAAAACAGCAGTGGATCACTGAAACACATTCATATATCATTCAATAGCATCAGTACTATCAAAATGTGTATCAATTAAAACAGTGAATCTCAATGTACTTAACCAATGTGAAAAATAAAACCAAAGATAAAATGTAGCTAATGTAAACCAAAATAAAACCATATACAAAAAAAAATGGAAAAAAACAGCAGGAGTCTAGTCAGTCGACTCCTCATCATCAGAAAATAGAAGATCAGATCCTGGATCAGCATGAGGCAATGGATTGTACTCATAATCAGCAGCCTGGTCCTCATCCATAGCGGAAGCATCACCAGCAGTCTGATCACCAGCAGCAGTGGTATCTGTTGTAGGGGCATCAGCAGCAGTCGCTCTGTCAGTGGCCTGTGCAGCATGGGAAGAAGTAGCAGCATCCGCAGTCTCACCCATATCCACATGATCAGCATAATGGGTCTTGACAGCAGCCTCAAATGCATCCTCCTCCTCCGAGTGAGGGTAAACATCAGGCTGGAAAGTAGCTGTCTCTAAGCCTTGAGCCTCACAGATATCCGTCAGCATCTTAACCATATGCGTCTGAAATGAGTGTTGACTCTTCTGTATAAACTTGAGACGAAAGCGTAAATGTCCCATACGAATATCAGTGTTTATCAGCCACTGCTCCCCTGTTTGTAACCTCTGTTCAAGCTCAAATTCTGCCTCAGCCATGGATTTCCTGCCAGGTGGCAGGCCTGTGGGTCCCTCTCCTCCGATCTTCAACTGCTGTCTGATAAGCTTGGCATCAATTGGGGGGTGCAATTTAGTTGGCACCCTATTATCAGTAACATCCACACCAGCTCTCTGACATAACAGCTGGATCAGAGAACAGTGACCCAAAGCAGCAGAACAGCTATCAGAGTGAGCCATATCATGGAGACTGTCATGAAGAAGTATGGGAAGCTCCACTTTCCCTTTGGTCATGATGGTATAAATCAGAACAGCTCTCATCAGAATTACCTCTGCTTGGTTAGAGGAAGGCATGACATTCGAGACCACAAAATGGAACCACACTCAAGCCTCACCATTAAGGTGCCTCGACCACAGCAACTTGGGTTTGACCTTATCCTTGGTCGTCTCCCATGTCTCCCCAGGCTTGGCTATGGTTTGCAATATAGGTTCAGCTGCCCCCATTTTTGTCCAAGTCTTAAATTCAAGGTCCGGTCTCCTAAGTGGAATTTCTACCTTCTGCCAATTCTTCTTAAACTCACAACTGGCATTATTAATGTAGTCACAGTGCTGGATCTTCAGAAGCTTCTGAATAGTGTGGGCATCATATTTCACTTTCTTGCCCCTCACCCAGCTGACAAAAGTTTTGTTACCACCCTCATCACCATTGTAAGCATTGGCATAGAATTCACGTGCTATGACTGGGCTGCTATTTACCAGAATTTTACCAAAAGTAACCCAATCCCTCTTCTCCAGCTGGGACTGAAACTCCGGGTTGTCGTCCTTTTCCAAGACAAACTTTCTTTCCCGGACAAATGGCCTAGTAGAGGTCTTGGCAGTGTACCAAGCCTCATGCTCCTCACTCTTCCAGAAATGTGTATCATAAGTAGGTGGTGGAGGTGTAGGCTCAGAAGCTTGAGATACTCTGGACCGTTTCTTTTCAGTCTTCTTTGGTGGAGGTGTAGACATGATCCTGAAAATCAGAAAAGATAAGTCAGTATGGCATTTGAAACTTGGGATCCAATTCCCAGATTTAGAATTGATGTAGTAATGGAATTGGATCCAAATCATGCAAGTAAATACCCCCACAATGCCCCAAAATCAGACCCTTCAATCATGTATGCAACAGGGCCTGGGCGCTAAAACGTTCATACTGAGCGTTTTAGCGTCCTGGCCTTAAACGTATAGGACACTGGCCGAGCGCTAAAACGGTGGTTGACCAGCGTTTTAGCGTCCTGACTTTTCTGGGTCAGGCATTTTAGCAAACACCTTGTGTGCTTGTGTGCAACTTCATGTGTAATGCAAATGGGGATTTCTTCCAACCCCAAAAATTAGAAAACACAGAAACATCATAAACCCATGATCACATATTTTCAAATAAAAGCATGAATCACATAAGTAGTGCATGGAACGAAAATGGAGAAAACCCTAAATGAGATGGTAGCATTTGGATACAACATCAAAACAAGAACTCAAGAACATATAGGGTGAGAGAGAGAAAACGTACCTTTGTTATCAAATGATGGTATATGGTGCAAGCAATGAAACAATGGAAGATTGCAAGTGTGCAATGTGAGGAAAAGTGAGTGAATAAGAGGAGAGAAAATAGTGAGTGTGAGAGAAAGGAGAGGGAAAGCCCGTGTTATCTCGAATAAGTGACGGGGCGCTAAAACGTTGAAACAAAAACGTTTTAGCGCCCAGGACCAGAGAAATGTGCACACGTGGTGTGCAGAAACGCGCTAAAATGATCACTAGGGACGTTTTAGCGCGCTGGACCAGAGTGCTTGCAATTGATGTGTAACAGCCCGTTACTTACCGGTATTGTTAACATTGATTATGATATTAAGCGCAGTTACAATCATAGCCGTTCATTTATATAAATACGAGTAAACTTTTTCCTTGTTAACATCGTTTACACTATTAACATAACTGAGATCATAACCCAACACTTTATGCGGAAATATTAATACCAAAGCCTAATACCATACACTTTTTTGTTTAAAGGTTGCTAAGTGGTTCCTAAGTGGTTCCCATAAACCAACAAAGCTTAAAACTTGTTATATCAATTTTCAACACTAAATGTCTTAACCATTTTATTTACTCCCACAATTTTAAGTCTATCAAATGCTTCTCATTTCTTAGTATATTATATATTTTCTCTTTAGCTTCATGTGGCTTCGAACCGCGCTCAATTTGGAGTACCGTAGCCCAAGTTATGACATTTCAAAGGAAATGGGTGCTGAAACAGCAAGACCCCCGCGCTGACAGCGCCATTCCCGCGCTGACAGGGCCAGCAAACAGTGACAACGGCACCCACAGCGCCAGATTAGCGCCAACAGCGCCAGGGTACAGGGGCTGTATACCTAAAACATGAAATTTGACCTTCCTATGGTGTTCTGCCCATAACATTAGTTATACAACTCCAATTTACACAATCTTGGTCTCATTGGAAAGCTAAGAGAAAGATCTCTAACTTTCAAGAAGGTCAAGGGGTCCAATTCCTTCATATGGGAGATTAAAATTGGGCAGCACCCTATTTGTATTTCCAACAGTCCCCGAAAATTTTTCCAGAGTTCCCTTTGTTTTTACAAAAATCCCCAATTTTGCCAACATATCCTAATACCTCAAGGTGCATAAAATCACATGGGTGGCACACACAAGGACCAACAATGCCTTGGGGCACTTACAACCCATTACAGTTTATCTTACATACACAATACTTATTAGGTTTCAACCATCAAGTTCAATTACATGCATTTGTTAATCGTACCTATAATCAATTCTACAATAGGCCTAAAGCCCTTCCTTCATATTATACATGCTTCAAATACATCATAGGTGGCTATGGACAAATCCCATGCTCACACAGAATATACATATAAATCCAAGGCATAGTTATACATCCTTTTTTTGAAAGACTTACATATAGTCATGAATATACAAAAGCATGGCAATATCAACATGCACAAGCTCATAACCTAAATCCAAAGTATTAAACACTATACTAGGTGTATTCGATAAAATCCTTTAACATGCTATGCCCTCCATGTGCACCTCATGCTCCACTCTTCCAGGCTCAACCTAACCCGAAATGATATCCCCAAACTCAGGGTGAGATATACAAATATATCTCAGTAAACCAAGGGTACTAGAGGATCACTCCACCCTATGGCTCACTCAATGTGCAACAAATAACATAGTATGAAATGCATGGCATACAATATCACAAACAACTGGGGACAAATCCAAGAACATCCACATCAGGATTCCGTTCAAGAACCCCATCATATAACTCCTGGAATCTTCCTGGTGTCTCTCCCATGGTTGAGACGACCCCATGGCAAAACCCAACTGGAACTCCTCATGAGCCCTATCCAGCGGAAGTCCCACGTTTGGATCATCCTGGTACCGCTCCCAGAGTCGGCCCCACGGCAACAACCCGACCGGAATCCCCAAAGGATATCTCCAGCGGAAGTCCAAACCAACACACATCTACTGGCCAGCGATCAAACAATTCACACACAACATGCTCCAAGCATGTCACACAATCAAGCAATAATGCATGAACATACATATTCACACAAAGTTCAAAGACACAAAATCCAACCACAACCTTCCACTAGGTGTGGTGGAGCACACAAGGGACTAAACCCAAGTTCCAAAGGTTTACCTCAACTCCGAAGCCAATGCTCCATACGTAATCTCCAAGCTTAATCCGTTTCCATAGCGTCCGCGAGAGGCAACCTATATGATCAACAACATGATCACCAATACAATTTCCATGCAAACCATTCATTTACACAATTCATAATCGATTAGAATCACTTAGGCCCAATGGCACACAACCAACTAATTCACCTATCTCAATCACATTACCCCTCACCAATCACCAATGCATAATTATTCACTAACACCTCAATTTCCTTCCAACCCAACATGGTTCGAAATTCACATGGATGGTACCCCAAGGTTTCAATTCGATTTAACACTTATACTCATCATATAATCATATTACCACATCATACAACTACTCGTCAATCCATTCCTTACACAATTCAATTTTCACAAATCCTAGGCATCATGCAAAATTCCTAAGTTATGAACATTTTTCACCAATAATTTTTATTGCATTTCTAGCTCAAATACATCATTCTAAGACATAATCATCTAATGCACATTTTCCATTTGAGCTCTCTAACTACACAAATCATCCAACACAACTTCAACCAAAAACCCATTTTCATATCTTCATGAAACTCAAAAGAAATCAAGAATTCATACCACCAATAGCTTGCAAATGTTCCTAGGAGCGATAATCAAGCCTCCTCCCAAGCCAAAGCTTCACCAATGCTCTCCAAAATCCTCAAATTCGCACAAATAGGGTGGGAAAATCTCATCATACACTCACTTTCATGACTCTCTCAAGAAGGGTAATATACTCACAAGATGAAGCTTAACCACTTTGGTGTTGGGACTTTATTGATTTGGTGGCTCAAAAGTGTGGAAAAGGGCAAGAAACTTTCTTTCCCTATGCTTCCATGGTGCGCACGCAGAAGAGAGAAGAAGAAGAAAGAAAAGGGAGAGAGAGAAGAGAGAGGCCGTGAGTGGAGGGAAAGAAAGGGATGACTTAAGTGGGTTTTTGGTGGGGCGGGTCCCACACGCGTTTTTAACTTTGATCAATCACCTAATTCCGATCACAAATTCATAATCTACATATTTTTCTGGTTCATGACATATTTTTGTTTCCTAAAAATACTGATAAAAATTTCACTCTTATCGGTACCATTATACCGCAGTATTTTTACACCGGAAAATCACTATTCATCAAAATTTTCAAAACTTGCCTATTCCCTCAATTTTTTTGTCCTGAATCCATTTCCGGCATTATTTTTATCATTTGAGATCTCCTACTCAATTTTTTATAC